>NW_015159773.1:187750-240857 GCF_001447785.1 Gekko japonicus
GATAATGAAACTGAAGCTCAAATACTTTGGCCACCCAATGAGAAGGGAGCACTCCCTGGAGAAGACCCTGATGCTGAAAAAGATGGAAGGTCAAAGAAGACGGGGACGGCAAAGGATGAGATGGTTAGACAGTGTCATAGATGCAATGAACATGAAATTGAGCCAACTTCAGAGGAAGGCGGAAGACCAGAAGACCTGGCGGGAGCTGGTCCATGGGGTCGCGGAGAGTCGGACTCGACTGTGCGACTGAACAACAACTTCACTCGGAGTCTCAGAGCAGCTTACAGTCTCCTTTCCCTTCCCCTCCCCACAACAGGCACCCGGTGACGTAGGCGGGGCTGAGCTCTTTCCAGAACTGCCCTTGAGAGAACAGCTCTGAGAGAACTTGTGACTGACCCAAGGTCACACCAGCAGCTGCATGTGGAGAAGTGGGGAATCAAACCCGGTTCTCCCAGATTAGAGTCCACGCACTTAACCACTACACCAAACTGGCAACCCTAGGTGCCATAGATCTAGGGTTCCTAGCTCCAGGCAGGGTAACTTCCCGAGATTTGGGGGTGGTCAGAGACCTCAGTGGGGTACAATGCCATCGACTGCACCCTTCCTCTGGGGAAACTGATCTGTAGTCTGGAGATGAGCTGTAATTCTGGAGGATCCCCAGGCCCCACCTGGAGGCTGGCATCCTGACATATCTCACCCTTCAGAGTTGCCCTTTCCCCCAAGGGGACTGACCTTTGTAGTCAGCTGTAATTCTGGGAGCTCTCCAGGCTCCACCTGGAGGTTGGCATGATCCCTAATAATGCAGCCCTCCCCTGAGAAACAATGGTGGGAGAAAACATGCCGAGTCAGCTTGACCTCGCCTTTCTTTATCAAAAGAAACAGGAGCACTGCCATGAAGGATAACCATGAGTAACTGAATAAAGAGCAAGATGTTCTTGTGTGGGGCTGTGCCACCGCCAGGCTAGTTCAAGAGTTCTTCTCCCTTCTGCTCTGAACAACGGAAATAAAGGCTGCCACAACTGTTGTTCAGACACGCAGTATTCTGAGATAGTTAACTTTTTCACAGAGTGCAAACAAGCCCCAAGATACCTAAAAAATGTCCCAATCCATCACACTTTCTACACGCCTGTTTTCAAAAAGAATTATTTCCCAGTTTTAGCCTGTAACACTCAAAATAGTGTGTGTGTACCTGTTATGCATGCATGAGTGATACTCTGGACCATAGACTTCATGATACCAGTCTCAAAGATACAACTTTGGCAAGATGCCAATTGGCACAAAGGGAACATGTATAGAAATGCCACGAAGGCAGCCAGTAGCTGAATGGGCGAACAGGTACCTCCCCAAATGGCTTTGTCTGCCTTCATTTCCCTTGATTCCTGTTTTCTCTGTTCTCTTATAGGTCCCCATCTTCTTGCACGCCTTGGCCTCCGTGCATCAGAACAATTTTGTTTCTGATGAGCAAGACACACGGGACATTGTGGCAGTCGTGTGTGCATATGTGCACTTTCACAAAAATCAACAGCTGTCTCAAACCAGAGCTGGACAGGAATATGCACACAGCCATCAGTGCTGTGCTACAGCAACACAAATTCTCAAGATTTTAAAACAAAAGTGTTTTGTTCCCGTCTGCCTAGTGCCCCACATATTAGACTCTGTCATGATCTGGCCTGTGCCAGTACGGCCTAGCCAGCCTAAGAGGCCTTGTTGGTAGTAGGATGCGGCTAGGCCTACAACTCCAAGAAGGCATTGGGAGAGTCAGAGAGAAGATTCTAAAGAGACCGTTGGAGTCGGTTGGGAAGACAGTCTGGGAGGAGACTGTGATAGTCTGGTGAGAGAAGGAATCTGAGCTGTTCGCTGAGGAATAGTGTGTACCTGTTATGCATGCATGACTGATACTCTGGACCATAGACTTCATGATACCAGTCTCAAAGATACAACTTTGGCAAGATGCCAATTGGCACAAAGGGAACATGTATAGAAATGCCACGAAGGCAGCCAGTAGCTGAATGGGCGAACAGGTACCTCCCCAAATGGCTTTGTCTGCCTTCATTTCCCTTGATTCCTGTTTTCTCTGTTCTCTTATAGGTCCCCATCTTCTTGCACGCCTTGGCCTCCGTGCATCAGAACAATTTTGTTTCTGATGAGCAAGACACACGGGACATTGTGGCAGTCGTGTGTGCATATGTGCACTTTCACAAAAATCAACAGCTGTCTCAAACCAGAGCTGGACAGGAATATGCACACAGCCATCAGTGCTGTGCTACAGCAACACAAATTCTCAAGATTTTAAAACAAGTGTTTTGTTCCCCTCTGCCTAGTGCCCCACATATTAGACTCCTCCTAGTCTTGCTGAAAATGTGACCCCACTGGTCGCTTCGGAATGGCTGCAAGCTGACTGGTAGAAGCTTGAGGATGAAAAACCTGAATTTAGCTCAGTGGCGGGTGGGGAAATAAAAAAGGAATCTATACCTCTGAGACTCTGTGGGGGAGTCTGATGTTTGAGTGCAATGCACAACTCCACAGGATGGAGAATTCAGAGGGCAGAAAACCACAAGCAACCTCTAGTAATCTGAAGCATACTTGTGTCTCAAGGTCAACTATTATACAACTTTTATATCATCTTGTGCTCGGGGGCTTTGAGAAATGGGCTATACTTGTCCTCTCTGTGCTTTGTATTTAATCCCCTCGTACTTTAGTATTTCAGCTCACCCTGACAGTATGAGAGTACTTCTTTCCCCATTTAGAGGCTGCCCCCCCCCGAAACTCTGTCAGGCACACAGAACACAAAAGAAACGGCAAGTAATGTGGAGAGCACTATATTGTATATTTCAGGACCCTGTGTACACAACCATACCAATGCATTGTTTATGTTGCCAGATCTGTTTTTTCCTACAGAATGAAAAACTGGGGGGGGGGGGGGGGGACTAAAGATGAAAGGAAGGCACAGAAAACATCTGCACTGTATCATCTTAGTAGAAAAAGAAGGAACTTGGGGACCTCATTTTTTCCCCCTTGCACTGACCCAATCCAGTGTGGCTAATGAGACAAGCAAGATAAATGAAGACAAACGTTTGCAGTCCAGTTCACAGAATCCAGAGACATTATGCAGCAATCCTCAATCTTGTCAAACTTTGCGGGCACTTCTGGAAGTTTGAGAACAGGTGTGTGTGCGTGGGGTGTGTGTGTGTGTGCCATAACAAAATGGCTGCCACAGGGGGAAAGATCCACAAAAGGTAAGGAGGCTTCAACTCGACGGAGCCCAATGAATGGGTTCTCCCTTCCAATACAAAAGTGATGTCCCCCCTCGGGCTCGTCTGAATTCTGTCTTACTTCACTGAAGTGGAGGGAAGCCTAGACTGGCTCTGTGCTTCAGAGAAGAAACGGGCGAGGCACCACATTAGAGATCACCACTTTACAGTCTACAGCGGAACAGTTCAAACAGCCTCACAACTTCAGAGGCATGTACCCCAAGACAAGTCACGCTTTAACAGGTCCAGAATTCTAACCTGCCTCCATTCTCAGTGGTAAAGTCAGTGATTTTTATGGTCAGTTTTTCAAACTTTCCAAGACCTGTTACTGTAGACCTGGGCCTGTGCAATGTTGTACAAAAAACTCCGACTTTGAGAAGGCATCTTGACAATGACTTTTGGAAGCAATGGAGTTCCTCAGCCCAGAGTCGTTTATTTTCCTTTGCCGCCACTGTCATCCAAAAATGATTGCACATAATTATGTAAGCGAGTGGCAGGAGGCACAAAATTGGGTTTATAAAGTGTTGTTGTTACAACATTAAACCTTCTCCCCTCTGTGTTGTATACAAAGGTCTCTTTCAGTCCATCTTCAGAAATGGATGAACCTGTTTCATTAAACACAAAAAGGAAGTTAAACATTCCGGTCCACAGTAGCTGGAGTTAACAAGTTACTAGAACTGCAGTCATTCTGCCCAAGCATCATCATCATCTGTGATCATTTTAGAGGAACACAAGTATTGTCCACAATAGATCCATTCCAGGATGACAGCAATCCTTTATTAAGCAGATGTGGCAGCACATACATGCAAGCCTTCTTTAAAAACAGCATCATATATGTGTGAAAATCAATACGGGTGTACTTCCAAAGGTACTGTTCCCTAAGCCATGTCATACTCTGGGCAGAAAATGCATTTTGTAAAAAAAAAAAAGTCACCATGTTGGCTTCAGAGTGTAAATTATTCCAAAATAAAATCAACACATATTAGTGGGTAAATCTCTGCACATGAAGTAGTACACAGAAATTCTGTGTAGCCTGGAGGATTGCTGGAAACCCTAAAAAAATGTTTCCCCCCCTCTTTATCCTTTCTGTTGATATTATCCATCACTCCTAGTGATGTGGGTTTTCTAGGAAAAATCAATCAGAAAATACATGATTGATTTGCATAACAGCCGTGATAACTGTAGATAACCAGACGATATTGATCTCTGCGGGACAGAACATTCTCCATGGAAAACGAACAGCCCGGGGAAACTTTCTGTCCCACACCACTCCCCTGCCCCCCTTCCCACCTTCATGCTGACCAGTGGCCCTCGGTTGCCCCCCCTTGTGAAAACGCCCCAACCCTTATTCTAACTGATGTCCACTTTTGCACGTGAGGATCTGTGTCCCTAAAGCGCCTCCTCCCAGTCCCGAGCCTGCTGTGACAGAATGCCACACAGTCTTCCCCTGCGGCCACTGTTGTGATTTCACTGCCTTCGCAGCTTCTTTGGTTTACTGCTAGGCGGGAAAAGACTCCGTGCAAAGGATATAACCAACATGAAGACGAAAAAGTTATTGCCAGAGAGCCTGAAAGAACTAGGGGGTGTACATGAGCTCATGAAGCCGCCTTATCCTGAATCTGACCACTGGTCCATCGAAGTCAGTATTGTCTACTCAGACTGGCAGCATCTCTCCAGGGTCTCAGGCTGGTCCTTTTCTGACTGGAGATACCCATGGGGACTGAACCTGGGACTTCCTGCATGCCAAGTAGGGTTGCCACCACTTGGAACATACTGATAGACTTCGTGTCATTTTGAATCTTGCCAGAGCTGGGCTGAGCCCCATCACCAGTGTTCCCTCTAAGCTGAGTTAGTGTGAGCCAGCTCACAACTTTTTAGCCTCCAGCTCACAGATTTTTGCCCTAGCTCAGAAGGAATGGCTTCAGAGCAAACTAATCTATACAGCAGCCATATCACTTGTTCACAGTTTTAATGTCAGTAGCTCACAAAGTAGAATTTTTGCTCACAATACTCCACAGTTTAGAGGGAACATTGCCCATCACTAAAGAAAAGCGGCCTGATGAAGCCCTAAGAAACAGCAAAGCAACCTAGGCGTCCTGTTGCACTCCTTTGGTTCGCATTACAGCTAGTCTTGAGCTCATGCCATCTACTGCATGCTTTCTTCTGGAAACTCTCCTCTGCATAAATCTGAAGAGAGACTCGTCCTTTCAAGGACTTTTAGGTCACTACTCAAACGGTGCAGTTGTCATTTATGCACGGTGGCAAAACCATTTGTTATGTGTATGAATCTTGGCTGTAAGTAGAACTGTATAAGAAGACAGTCGTCTCAAGCATGATTTGTACAGCATGACAGATCGCTCTGTTTATTTGTT
This sequence comes from Gekko japonicus, assembly GCF_001447785.1. Taxonomy (NCBI): domain Eukaryota; kingdom Metazoa; phylum Chordata; class Lepidosauria; order Squamata; family Gekkonidae; genus Gekko; species Gekko japonicus. Next base: position 193,374 of record NW_015159773.1, read on the forward strand.
TGTATTTTCTCCAGGGGAGCTGATCTCTGTCAGCTGGAGGTCAGCTGTAAAAGCAGGAGATCCCCAGGCCCCACCTGGAGGCTGGCAACCTTACTGCCAAGCAGAGGCTCTTCCCCTGAGCCACGACCCCTCCCCCAAGGAGTCCCTCTTCACTCAGAGTGGCTTACAATCTCCCTTCCCTTCCCCTGTGAAGTAGGTGGGGCTGAGAAAGCGCTGACAAAACTGTCCTTGAAAGAACTGCTGTGCAAGAACCGTGCCTTGCCCAAGGTCAGTGTTCCCTCTAAGTTGAGTTAGTGTGAGCCAGCTCGCAGTTTTTTAGCCTCCGGCTCACACATTTTTGTCTTAGCTCAGGAAGGGATGGCTCCAGAGCAAACCAGTTGATGCAGTCGCCAGATCGCTTGCTCACAACTTTAATGCCCGTAGCTCACAAAGTACAATTTCTGCTCACAAAACTCCACAGCTTAGAGGGAACACTGCCCAAGGTCATCCAGCGGCTGCAAGCGGAGGAGTGCGGGAATCCAACCCGGCTCTCCCCGGTTAGAGTCCGCACATTTTAATCACTACACCAAACTGTCTCGGATGATCTTTTCTTTTTTTCTAAAAAAAACCCCACCCTAAGCCCTGTTCCGTGGGGGAGAGTAGAAAAGAGGCACTCTGCACATGCTCAACGGCACCCGCCTCGGCACGCTTTCGGGGGAACGAAGCCGGGCCCCGCGGGCGAGGCTGGAAGGTCCCGGACCCACCTGTGGGCGGCGGCGGCTCCTCCGGCCTCTTCACTGTGTGCCTACTGGCGTAGTAGGCGACGGAGCCGAAGACGACCCAGACGCCCGCCGTGTAGAGCACGGCGCCGCGATACCGCCAGACCTCGGCCCAAGCCATCCCGGTCCCCTCTGCGCACGCGCACGCGCACGCGCACGCGCACGCGGGGAGGAAGCCAGCGCGCTCCCTGATTGGCTCGCCGCGCTCCCGCCGCGACGAATCGCCCGAGGTCTTGGGGAGGGAGGAGGCGGGGTTGAGGCGGGCCGCGCGAGGACACGGAGCCCCGCCCCTTCTTCGGTCGCGCAGGCGCCGAGCTCCCACGCGTGGTCGGAGGCTGTGGCTCGACCCACGCGGGGGACTGTCAAGTCTTTCTTGCCTACTCAGGCTGGCAGCTGCTCTCCGGCGTCTCGGGCGGAGGCCTTTCCCATCACCTGTTACCTGACTCCTTTTAACTGGAGATGGCTTTATTTATTCGACTTCTATCTAGGGTTGCCAGCCTCCAGGTGGGGCCTGGAGATCGCCCACTTTTACAGCTGGTCTCCGGCTGACAGAGGGCAGCTCCCCTGGCAATGCTCCCTCTAAGCTGTGGAGCCTTGTGAGCAAAATATTCTACTTTGTGAACTCCTGGCATTAAAGGTGTGAGCCAGCGATCAGTGTGCTCCGGAGCCCTCCTTCCTGAGCGGAGGCAAAAATCTGTGAGCCGCAGGCCGCTAGCTCACACTCACGCAGCTTAGAGGGAACACTGTACCCCCGGAGAAAATGGCTGCTTTGAAGGGTGGGCTCTGTGGCATTGTACACTAGAGGGAGTGAGGATCTTGGGAATTAGTGGGAGTCATGGAGATCGACAACCTCAGATATGCAGACGATACCACTCTAATGGCAGAAAGGGAAGAGGACCTTAAGAGCCTCTTGCTAAGAGTGAAAGAGGAGAGCGCAAAAGTGGGCTTGAAGCTCAACATCGAAAAAACTAAGATCATGGCATCCGGCCCCATCACTCCTTGGCAAATAGAAGGGGTAGTCGTGACAGACTTCACGTTCCTGGGATCCCAGATCACCGCAGACGGTGACAACAGCCATGAAATTAAAAAACGCCTGCTCCTTGGGAGGAAAGCGATGGCGAACCTCAACAGCATGATAAAAGGTAATCACCCTGCCCACAAAAGTCTGCATGGTCAAAGCAATGGTATTCCCAGTAGTCATGTATGGCTGCGAGAGTTGGACTATAAGGAAGGCCGAGCGCCGAAGAATAGATTCTTTTGAACTATGGTGCTGGAGAAGACTCTTGAGAGTCCCTTGGACTGCAAGGAGATCAAATCAGTCAATCCTAAAAGAAATCAACCCTGACTGTTCCCTGGAAGGCCAGATAATGAAACTGAAGCTCAAACACTTTGGCCACCAAATGAGAAGGGAGCACTCACTGGAGAAAACCCTGATGCTGGGAAAGATTGAAGGTCAAAGAAGACGGGGACGGCAAAGGATGAGATGGTCAGACAGTGTCACAGATGCAACGAACATGAAGTTGAGCCAACTCCGGAGGACGGCGGAAGACAGGAGGGCCTGGCGTGATCTGGTCCATGGGGTTGCAAAGAGTCAGACTCGACTGTGCGACTGAACAACAACAACAACAAATGGACAACAACAAATGGTCAAAGGCTAGAACAGGGGTGTTGAACTCATTTGTTTTAAAGGCCGGATCTGACAAAAATGCAACCTTGTTGGGCCAGGCCACATGTGTCACAAAATGTAATGCCAGGTAGTGAAGTTATAAACTTTATAAAGGACACAAACACAAAGGGTTTTTTTAACTTAAAATAAAACCATGCTTAAAACATTAGCACTCTTGGAATATTTTGTTTAACAGTGTCTGATCATTGACACCTCTTGCTCTGAATTATTGCATCAAAATGTCTGTGCTGTTGCAATCTTCAGGTGTGTATCTATAAGCTGCAAACCTATGATGACACAGCAGCAGCAGAACTGGAAGAAGCAGCAAAAGACAGCCAGTTCCACTGTGGGCCTGATAGAAGCCCTCTGGGGGCCTCATCCAGCCTCTGGGCCGCATGTTTGACACCCCTGGGCTAGAATATGAAAGGCTGTGTATGTCAGAATGCCACTTGCTGGGAGCTCATAGTAGGGGCAGCTGCACGCTTTGTGTGTTTCTCTAAAACAACTTATTAGCGACTGTAGAAAATGGGATCCTGAACTAGACAGGTGCCAAGGCCATAATTTGCCTAGGGTGCCAACAGCCCTTAGATGGGTCACCATACAAAAGAAATTTGGACTTGTGGGTCACCATACCAAAAAAGCTGGGAACTGCTGCCTTAGTTGATTAAAAGGTTTCCCTTGTTCGAAAGCTAGTCAAATCCGACTCTAGGGGGTGGTGCTCATCTCCATTTCCAAGCCGAAGAGCCAGCGTTGTCCAAAGATGTGTCCGTGGTCATGTGGCCGGCGTGACTAAATGCCAAGGCGCACAGGACACTGTTAGCTTCCCATCGAAGTGGTACCTATTTATCTACTTGCAATTTCTTGCTTTCGAACTGCTAGGTTGGCAGGAGCTGGGGCCAGAGACGGGAGTTCACTCCGTCATGCGACAATCGGGTCTCGAACTGCTGAACTACAGACCTTCTGGTCTGCAACTGAGCGTCTTAACCTCTGAGCCACCACGGCCCCTCTTAGTTGATTAGGCATGTACTATTGCAGTTGCAGGGGAACAAAAACATCAGCTAGTAGATGGAACATGACACGCTCTGACCGATCACCTCCTGTAATACAAAACTGGTTCATGTTCACATTGGAAGACCACAGAAAAAGAGGAAATTGGGAGGCTTAAGCCTCACGAGGAAATGACCCCTTCCCGCTCTGACACCTTCCCCCCCCCATTTGACTGATGGCTCCTTCAGCCATACAGGCCAGGGCTTCTCAAACACACCCCCCCCCCCCCCCCAAGTTTCTGGCCCTTACAGAAGGCTGTGCAGAACTTTAATGCAGTGAAGAAATGGTTCAGGGCAGCATGCAGACAGGTGGTTCCAGGTTCAGTACCTGGTATCCCTGACAGGACAACTGGGGGAGACTTCTGCAGCCCCGGCAGATGATAATCCACTTGATGGAATTAAATCCTTAGCAGAGAAAAAGACTAGACGGGCCCAACACCTCTCCTCCCCCAAAGTTATCATCTGTTTTCAGTACCTAGTTATGCTTGGCCATTATGTTGTGATGATTACAAGAAGTGTTCCACAGGTTCTTAAGGCAGATCAAGAACATGCCCATCTTTCTGAAAAGCAGCCTCCCAGTCCAATATTCAGATTTTCATGCATTACTCGACAACTTTACAGCTGCACTGAACAGCTGTAAAAACAATACATCTTGAGCAATGATTTGGAGAGTTTGGGGACTACATCGCTTAAACCAGTGTTTCCCAACTCTGGTAAAAAATGTCCTAGAGTGAATTTCTTCGAACCTTAGCGGGGGGGGGGGGGTTAGAGGGAGTAATGGAGAAAGGGAAGGTAGTCCAAGGCTGGAATCTAACCTCCAAAGGTAAAGGCTGGGTGTGTCAGAAGGCCACTTGCTTAGGGTTCATACTGGGGGGCAGCTACACCCCTTGTGTGATGTTTGTTGGTTTCTCAAAAATATCTGGTTAGGCACTGTAGAAAATGGAAGCCTGAACTAGATGGCTGCCAACATCTTAATTGGGCTAGGGTGCCAAGGGCCAGCCTTGGATGGGTCACCATACAAAGATAAATTTGGACTTGCGGGTCATCATCTGGAAAACTGTTTAAAGCTTCTTTCCAGCCGGCTTTAATGCACCTGTGAGCCCGCTTGCAGGAAGGGCGGGGTATAAATATAATGAAAATAAATAAATAAATAAATAATTGCATCCAGAGCAAATAATAAAGGCTGGTAACATGAACACAGGTCACTCATGTACAAACACTCACACAGTTACTCTGGTGATCTCCTTAAACATTGACACCGTCTTCAATTTATTTTTCTTGCGTACAAATACAGAAGGACAAATTATTACACAGGGCAGTTTAAAGTGAGATAAATCATGGTCCTGGAATAATTATATGAATGGGGAAAAAACAGAATTGGCAGAATACTGGCAACAGGTGCATCAATAAGTTAAGTCTGGAATACAAAATCCCCCTTACATCTTTTGCTATAAGTGATCGTTAAAAAAAACTTGATTAAAAGAAGAGAAGGAATGTTATCAGCTTCATGGCAGCGTGTGATTGGTGAAAAATGTGATCCAATTAGTTCACTGATTTTAGAGGCTTCCTTGGCAAATCAAAATTAGGATGCACTTGACACGGCCAGCTTCTTTAGGTGGTCCATAAATACCTGCAGACTCACATCGTCCGTTAGAATTGGGGCACCTGATTCCTGAAATCAGAAATTACAGTTTAAATGCCAAAACCCAAACAGGAAGTACCAGTAAGAAAAACTGAAGCCCTGTTCCATACTGGATCAGGGGCTAGAAAAACTAACACGGCCACTGGCTAATTGTACAACTTTTCTTCTAGTCTCTAATTCCACAATTTTAATTCAGGCTCTGTCTAACACAGTAGCTGGGGCTGACCCCACTGGAAGACAGGAAAACCTTCCAAGTGGGCAAACCGCAAATCTCCTTCTGACTGTCAAAGAGCAAATGACACATTTTCACCTGTGCTTTCTATGTAGCCGAAGATCACATGCACAATGAAATAATACAATTCTTTATACAAGAGCCAGTGTGGTATAGCAGCTAGAGTGTACAACTACGATTTGGGACACCCAGGCTCCAATGCCCACTCTCTGCCATGGAAGTCCACTGGATGACTCTGGGCCAGTCGCCCACACTCAGTCTAATCTTCCTTACAGGGTTGTGAGGATAAAATGGAGGACAAGAGAATGTTTTGGGTCCCCACTGGGGAGGAGGACAGGTTATAAATGAAGTAAAGTAGTTCAATAATTAATCAAAATAGCAATCACTTACTTGTCCCCATGCATAGAGGCTGTTATGGGTCTGAGAAGGGTTCACTTTAGACAAGAGAAACCGTGCCTGTAGAAACAAAAATGAGATAGCGGTTTACACAGAACAGAACAGACACTAGAACAGAGTTTGAGTCCAGAGACACCTTGAAGACCATCAAAGTGTGCATGCACACGAAAGCTTATGCCCAGAATAGAACTTTGTTGGTCTTCAAGGTGCAACTTGGTTCTGCTGCTTCAGACCAATATAGCTGCCCGCCTGAATCTCTCTTCATAGAACAGTCACGTAAGTGGAATTTGCGAAAAACTTGGTATTTATCATTTCACACTGTTGAATCTGAACTAACAGGGTCCGCTAAAAAAGAAATCGGAGCCTGTAATGGTTCCTTGTTTTACTGTGTGTGTGTTCCTTTAAATGTTTGGTTGGAGTGCAGTGTTAGTAGAGTAGAATGATTGAGAGACACAAGTGTGTTGTGATTGGAGGATGACTGAGAGTGGGAGGGGTTGTCTGAAGTGAAAGTGTGTGTCTTGAAGTCAGTTAGACAAATCAGTTAACAGTGATTCTGTCAGGGAGTCTGAGAGAGAGTGAGATGGCTCAGTTCTGTGTGGAGATTTAAAGAAGTCAATATATATGTATTTACAAGTTTAAGTGTGGAAGAGATATGAGAAGGGTCTGTGAGACTCTAAAGTAAAGGAAGAGAATTAATACAAAGAGCTTTGCCAGTGTGGCTACTCAGTGAAAGAGTGATCCCTGTCAGAGAGGGATCTTATGATCAAAAGACTGTGTGTGATACCTTGCCAGTTTATTTTACCAGTTTCTCCTCCCCATAACAGTTACAGTTAACCAGCGACTCATTTTTGTTCCTAAATCAATAAATCAGATTTTGTTTAAGTTTAACCCAGAATTCAGTTCAATCCTTCCTCAGGGCCACAGAGACCTTTAAAAGCCCAGACCCTGGGTCACATTACCAACAGCAGCTAATGAGAGAAGATTTGGAATTTAACTTCCTGGTGGCAGCAGAAACTACCCTGTTTGTGAACACAAAGTGTAATTTAAAGTGAAAACCAGTCCTCCCCAAATAAGAGGACGCCACAGAGCCTCTTTGGCATGGCAGGGGGTAGAATCTGGAAGGACGAGTTCTGTGATTCCTCTCCCAAGGCGGCAAGCTGGCATTTGACATTTCAGACTCTCATGGGAACAGATGTCCACCGTGGAAATGAAGTATTTTGTTTGACTGAATCAGAAAAGGGAAAGATGCCCTGGCAACCTGCAGGCCAGAGTACTCTAAAGTGGTGGCAGACCCCTTACAGGGGCTGATGAGTGAGCCAAGGGGAGGATACAACACCTGCTAAGAGAATGGCATTGGCTGCCCATTTGTTTGAGCACAGTCCAAAGTGCTGGAGTTTGTCTTTCAAAAACCCTAAATGCCCTGGATGCAGCTTCATTTGGAGAATGCCTCCTCCCAAGTGACACCTCCCTAAGTGCACTACGGTAAACCTGGGAGTCCTGCTGAGAGCCCTTTTAATCTTGGAAGCTAGACTGATGCAACAAAGAGAAGGACCCCCTTTTTTTTTTTTTTTTAGTAACACACGACACTGCCTTATAGTGAATCAGACCACTGGTCCACTATAATCAGACCACTGGTCCATTATACTCAGACCGCCAGTAGCTCTCACACACCATCCCTGATCCTCCTGACTGTGGAGGTGTCGGAGACAGCACCTGGTCCTTTCTGCATGCCAAGCAGATGCTCTAGCCACTTAGCCACACGCACCCATTATGATTGCAAAAGAGTAGCTATGTTAGTCTGCCATAGGAAAATAAAACAAAAGTCCAGCAGCACCCTAGTTTCACAACGTTTATATCAAGACGAGCCTCGGCGAGTTACAGGCCACTTTGTCAGACAGATGTATGAAGGAAAATCGTACTGGGTAATTTTATGGGGAAGATGCAGGGGGGGGGGTGTCGAGGCTTGGTGTGAATTATTATGTATTATTTATTTATTTGTTTGTTTGTTTAATTAGATTTGTATCCCGCCCTCCCCAGATGGTCTCAGGGCGGCTTCCAACAGCGGCAAATGCCATAACAAACAGTTAAAACAGTATAAAAACAATCAATAAATAAAGTGCGGTGCTCTAGATATTAATTTATCTCTCCAAGATGGGATCCTTTTATCAACCTAATTCTCTTCCCCAAAAGGCTTGTCAAACCAGACTGCTTTGCACATTTAGCAGGCCAGCACAAACTTCCCTCTTCTTGCACCTAGAAGGGGGGGGGGGTGTCTTCTGGGTTTGGTCATGCCCAACACATTATTATTCTGCTGCAGATTTGTTGATCTTTTGTTTATGTTGGAAGTATGAAATATATTATTAGTTTCTATGTTGCTTTTATTGTTGTTTGATGCTGTGTTGTTTGCCATTCTGAAGCCTCTGGAGTGCCATATTTGGCATGACAAACGTCTTAATACCAGTAAATATATCTCACCCTAAGAGAATCATTTGTGGCCATTAAGACAGGGAGAGAGCCTAAAATTGAAAGACAGATAACTATGGAAGCCTGACGTTACATGAAAATGAAGAGAGCTGGCGTGCCATCGTGGCTCTGGTCTGGTAATCCCTGCTCGGCTACGATGCCTACTGAGAGGTCCTGGGCAAATCTTCCATCTCTAAGACAAATCTACCTCACAGAATTCTTGTGTAAAAAAGAATCCCTGCTCCAAGGTTGTCATGATCTGGCCTGTGCCAGTACGGCCTAGCCAGCCTAAGAGGCCTGGGTGGCAGTAGGAGGCGGCTAGGCCTACAACTCCCAGAAGGCATTGGGAGAGTCAGAGAAGATTCTAAAGAGACCGTTAGAGTCTGTTAGGGAATGAAGTCTGGGAGAGTCAGTTTAGTTGCTGGTTGATGGTTGCAAAAGACTCTCTTAGGGAAAAGGGGAGAAGCCCCGTCCTTCGCCTCCCTGCGGCTGGGTCCAGTGAGGGCCAGGCCAGGCTGGGGGAAGGGGAAAATCCGGAGTGAGTTAGGCAGGCTAGGGCCTGGTAGTCGACCCAAAGTAAGGCATCCGCGTTAAGTTTATTTTCTTTTGGTTTTTCCCCCCTGTTACCCGGTTGAAGCACCTTGCCCCAATCCTTCTCACAATAAACCCTGTTCTGTTTAATGTATTTGGTGTCTGCCTGGGTCATCCACGTCCAAAGTGCTCGGTCAGCAAGGGCTTGGGAGATACCCTGGGACTCCCGAGGGACCCGAAAGTCCAGGGTGGTGGCAGCGAAAACCAAAGACCCCTCTGGGGTCATGACAAAGGAATTTAGAGAAACAACAGGATACGGATAAATAAGATCACCTACAGAACAACTTTCTGGTCAGCAAAGTTTGAAGCCTTTCTGCAACTCAACCGGCCCGTCCGCTAAAGGAGGAGGCACAAGCTGGAGGGCCGTTAGCCTCAAAGTCTAAATGGGACCTCCATATTCAGAGGCAGTACCTCTAAATACCAGTGCTGGGGGGGTCTTAGCCTGAACGCCCTGCTCGCAGGCCTTCCCCCTGGTTCACTGCCATGGCTTCAGTGCAGTCCCCGTGTGTGCAGGCCAGCCACGGAACACCCCTCCTCCCTCTGACTCTAACAGGAGGAGAGGAGCTACTCCCTCAGTTCATACCACGGGAGACCAGTGTTCCCTCTAAGCTCCCTCCAGCTCACAAATTTTTGTCTTAGCTCAGGAAGGAGGGGCTCCAGAGCAGACTAATTGATGCAGGAGCCAAATGGCTCACTCACAACGTTAATGCCAACAGGTCACCAAGTAGAATTTTTACTCACAAGACTCCACGCTTGGAGGGAGCACTGCGGAGACCAGTTTTCCCTCTAAGCTGAGTGTTATGAGCTAGCTCACAGTGTTTTAGTCTCCAGCTCACACATTTTAGTCTCAGCTCAGGAACCAGGGCTCCAGAGCAAACTAATCTATGCAGTATCCAAATCGCTTGCTCACAACTTCAATGCCAGTAGCTCACACACTAGAATTTTGCTCACAAGACTCCACGGCTTAGAGGGAGCACTGCGGAGAACCCAAGAAACGAAGTGTGACGACCCCTTATCTGGGGAGGACTGGTTTCAACAATTTCCAACAAATGCTTGGTGTCTCACACAAGATCTGCTCCCTTACTGACAGGAATCTTTCAGGTAACTTTGTAACTCTTTAACTTTACTGTTTCCTAGACACTCAGCTTCAGCTTATAACTGTTTCAACACCGAACTGCTTGTCTCTCCTCTCATACACAGAACTTAACTCTCTTATATCACACACAAGACTGCTTCTCTCACAGACCTCAGAACGAACTAACTTATCAACTGTCTTCATCAACTGTCAAACCTGTAACTGTCACTCCTGACAGACATACATATTCATCCACTCAGAACCACTTCCAAGCCCCCCCCCCTCGGTCAATCACCAATCACACCACACTTGTCTATCACAGCCATGCAACCAAACTTTTAAAGACACACACACACACACACACACACACACATATATTAAAAAAACCAAGGAATCGCCACACGAAGCCTCCGGAGATTTCACAGTGTGGAGCGGGAGGGAGGGAGGCGTGCCAGCACAGAAGGCCACTCGATGAACGACAGGTGCAGGCAAGCACAAGTCTGCTCTGCCACAGTGTAAGACGGGATGCTGGAACAGATGGGCCACTGGCCTGATGTTTCTTTAGACAAGTCCCCGCGCGAAGACGTCGCTTACCTGACTGCCCCCGTGCTCCGTGTTAATGTAACGGGGCATGGGGAACCTGGTCTGCAGGATTTCCTGGGCATCATCCAGAGGAGCCTGCAGTAAGTGCTTGAAGTTTTCATATTCGGGCATATCTTGATAGCCAGCTTTGCGCCACTGGGCAATAGTCTTATTGGGAAAAGGAAGGGAGATACCCATCAATAGGGCAGCAGATTTTTAACACATGAAGACAGTTAGTAGAAGGTGGCTTCAAAAGATTAGACTGGGGCAGGTATTTGGCCTCCTAGCATAGAACGTCATCACCACAAACAGATGCTTGAAACAATGTTATATGCTGCCAGAATTTCAATTGCCTCATACTGGAAAGATCCTTCTCCCCCTAACATCCAAGTTTGGTTCCGCAAGCTCTGGGATCAATTCATTATGGAAAGCACCGCAGATAAACACACTTGTAACGCCAGAATCCCCATAGCAACAAATTTTAATGCACAGTGGTTCCCTGTTTTAGAATTCCTATCGTCAGCAGAATTTATCTCTACTTCATGGAAAAGTTACATTCAATGGATCTGATTCTATCTTAAACAAAAAGTAGTTTAGTCAACTAACCCATTTTGTAATTTCCTATCATTCAACGTTATTTCTTGTTGTTATCTTGGTTACTCAATTTGGTAATGTTACACTTCTGAATTATGCCTCTCAATCATACCTCAATGTATTGTTGTGGAGACTCTCCACAAGAAAATGTTACAAATGGAATGTCGTCTGTTACCAATGTTTAAGCTTTTTTATTTCCAAATAAAAATGTTATTCAAAAAAAAAGAAAAGATTAGACTGGGGCCATGTAACAAACAAGGGGCGGGGGAGAGAAGCCAGAACTCCCTGGTAAATAGCCTCTGGAAGGAACCTTTCCACAGGTTCAGAGGACAAAACGTGCAGCTTTCAATTCTTGTAGACCTACAGACACCTGAAGAACACAGTGTATTTTCCATCTCTATGTGAACTTATATAGATAGAAGGGGCCACTCCTTAAAACCCTTTGGAATACACATGGAGCAGGGCTTTCCTGAAACTGGACAAGGGAGTAAAGATCACCTGTACCACCTACGGATAGAATAGCGACAATGAAATCGGGAGTCCTGCTGACCCAGATGTCATCTACACTCAAATATTAGACTATTACTCTAGATCAGAGTTCAAGGAGGGAGGGAAGTCTTCCCGCCTGATCTTTCCTGTGCTACATGCCTTTCCTCCCAGGCTCATGAGCTTCCAAAATCTGGACAACAACCAGGGGTCATTTCCTGCAGGAGCGCACAGGAGTGGAGCTCCGGCAGTAAAGAGCCCAGGGGATGGGCACATGCAATAAGCCCCACCCCCTGCTCCCAGCAGCCCTCAGTCAGAGCAAGAAGCAGCCAGGTAAGCTGCAGAGCTCCCCCTGGTCCCCGGGTCCAAAACAGTCCAGTGGCACCTTTAAGACCCAGTTTTACTCAGGTACAAGCTCTCCCTCCTCTGCGAGGACAGATCTGCACGCCCCACCCCCAATAGCTAGCAATCCAAAATAGTCCAGTGGCGCCTGAGTGTTGCCTTCTGACACATTTCTGGTGATGTCAGGGAGTGTGGCATATGCAAATAAGGTATCCTAATGAGTTATGCTAATGAGCACCTCTTTTTCTATGAAATGACCCCTGACAACAACAGTACTCAGAATAGGGGGCAGGCACTGAAAGAACTGTGTGTCATTATTAAGATCTCTTTCCCCTTCAAGAGGAGGTTTTATACCCCACTTTTCTCTCCCTTAAGGGGTCTCAAAATCGGCTTACAATTGCCTTGCCTTCCTCTCCCCATAAAAGGCAACTTAGGAGGTAAATGAGGCTGAGAGAGTTCTGAGAAAACTGTGACTGGCCCAAGGTCACCCAGCAGGCTTCATGTGGAGGAGCAGAGAATCAAACGCCAGATTGGAAGTCTGCTGCTCTTACCCACTACACACCATGCTGGTGTAGTTCTTCTACTCAGAGGTCATTTCGGGGGGGATCATGGGGGATCGCAGTTCCCCCGGGTGAGGTACGGGGGGCGGGGCACATGATGAAGACCCGCCCCCTGCTTCCGGCCGCCCCGCTTCCGGCCCTTATTCAGCCAGGAGGAGGCAGGAGAAGTGGGAGGGTAAAGTTGCTTCCTCCCTGCCTCTCCCCACCCCTGCCTGCCTGGGGCCAAGGAGGGCCTTCGGGCGGGGCGGCCGGGACCGTTGGGGGCGAGGTGTGTAGCCTTATGACACATTTCCGGTGATGTCAGGGGGTGTGGCATATGCTAATGAGTTATGCTAATGAGTTCCCCTAGCTCTTTTTCTACAAAACGACCCCTGCTTCTACTGAAAAACAGAGAACTATAACAGACAAGGTTTTTCAAGGAGCTCCTTGCCTGCTCATGCAACACAGGCAGAATTCAGTCCAGACAGAAAGCTCTTTGCACATTACCTCGCCAAGGTAAATGACAAGTTGGAAGAAGGTATCCATCAGCAGTATCCGGTCAGCAAGAATGCTGCTGCTATCCAAGAGCACGGGCTAGGAAAGCAGAAGGAGAAGCATTCAACCCTAGCACAGCAGACTGCCTTCTGTTTTGGGCTCAAGGGAGAAAAAATTGGTTAAAATGCACAGTGAAGCCCTGCTCATTGCCAGCCTCCCAGGAGACAAGGCATTTCTCCACAACCACCCCGAGCCCCGACTGCCGCGGGAAGGGTGGGATTAAATAAATAATACTGCCTCTCCCCAACACCATTCCAAAGGATTATGAGTGTGTTCACGAAACTCTGAGTACTTGGATGGGAGGCCTCCTTCAAATATTATTTTATTATTATTATTATTTCATTCCATTTCTATCCCGCCCTCCCCGCACGCAGGCTCAGGGCGGCTTACAGGGCACAAAGTGCGATAAAAACAAACAGATTAAAACAACAAAAGCTAAAATTAACAACTAACAGGATACATGAAAGACTAAAATTACACACTCCCCATTGCATATCAGGAGGAGGTCAGAAGGTCAAAAAGATCTAAAAAGGGGGACGCCATGGGCCGCAATGTTCTAGTTACGCCATCGGCCCCACCCGGCGGTCCTGCTCCGTAGTTACGCAGTGGTGGTAGTGGCGTCGGCGGCTCCTACTCAAAAGCCTGGTGGAAGAGCTCCGTCTTGCAGGCCCTGCGGAACTGTAAAAAGTCCCGCAGGGCCCTGATCTCCTCCGGGAGCTCATTCCACCAGGTAGGAGCCGCCACCGAAAAGGACCTGGCCCTTGCGGTAGCTAGACTGGCCTCTTTAGGGCCCAGGGTCACTAGGCGGTGCTGTGACCCCGACCGAAGTGCTCTTTGGGGCCTATATACCAGCAGTCTGGAGGACAGGGGCAGGCTTTATTTAGCAACCTCTCTGAATATCCTCCGGGCCTCCAGTAGGGGTCAGTCAACAGAGGTCGCCGTGACTTCCAGGTGCACACACACACACACATGTGCACGCACACACATATTAAAAATCCCAAAAAATCCCAAAACCCCCACAAAAACCAAAACTGCGTCTCTGAAAGAGAAAGGACTCACCTCTGGTGGTCCGTAGAATGAATAGGAATAGAGTATAGGCTGGATCATGATGAGGGATTGGGTCAGGTCCTGCCTGGCAAAGTTGTGGCGATAATAAGAAGACTCGTCGGGGCTGTTATTGAACACTTGAAGGAATGGGGAGCGTCGTAAATGGAACATGAACTGCATGGGAAGCAAAAAAAAACAGCAGAGAAGTCTTGCTGGAACTCCAGTTGCTAACAAGCCAATCAGAGCTACTGTCACCCGCCATGCATTTCCACCTTCTCTTCCCGTGTCGGCGTTTCTACAGACTTGACTGGTCAAGTGCAATACAAGGATACCAACACGCATCAAAACAGCAATGCAGAGAGCTTTGCTGTTACAAGCATCTGTCCAAGAATCACACAAGTGGCTCCACTGCTGTCAGCTTCCCAAAAACTTCTGGGAAAAACCATTGCCTTACCTGAGGATACAGAGAGAACGAATCAGACAGTCGGAACGAATTTGGGTCATCCTTGTTGTATTGTCCAAACTTCTGGCACTGTTGGAGCAATGTGTAAATCTCAGTTAATTCCTTAAGTTATTTATATAATAGCTTGTAAAAACAACAGGGATAACTAGATCACCTGTAGTAAAAATGCTTATGTACTGTAGAAGGACAAAGAATTAAATTTATCATATAAATGTAATAAAGGCTCTAGTTTTAAAATTACTAAGGGGGAAATTGCTTCCCAATACCCCCAAGAATGTTTCTCACAATCAGTCACTTCCATTTGGGTCATGTCATGATTTTCTGGATAAGCTTGCAAAATGCTCAGGTAGGAAAAGAATTCCCAGTTCAGGTATCAGACCATAGGGAAGAAACTCAGCCTAATGTGTCATCTGAAATGACAGCCCCTTGTTTGCAATTAGAATTAGGGACCAGTGTTTGACACGGGTTGGCAAACTTTGTCTACTGTATCAAGGACACAGTTAGATGCCACATACAAATAATCTACTGATTCTGTGCTGGTCTATAACCGTATTAATAAAGACTTTGACTCTGATCTATTGATTCTGGTTTGGCTTCATGCCGAATACATCTAGATGAAAGACTTCAAGAAGTCTTCACAGTTCCAGCATGCAAATGCAGAATTAAATCCCTCTGATTTCCAGCCTGATTGCCAAGTGTGCAACATTTGTTTTTCATGAGGAGGCTTAGATGACATAAGATATTTGCAGGTCTATTGTGTCATAGTACATGCCTGATATCATTTGTACTTCATCAGAATTTTTAACATGAGCTAAGTTGTCAATATACTGCAGATTACAAGTCACACGACTGAAGAAGACAAAGCCCCAAAAAATGTTTGGTGTTTTGGATTAACTGTGGATGTGACAAGCGCGCTTTGGTTGTTCTTGATGATCGAGCTAAGTTACATATACTTGCCATATTGCTTGATCTATATATAATTGTTGTATATAGTGGTTTACTGGCCATTTAGTGTTGGAGAAACTATTTTATTGTGTTGCTTACTGCTGAGTATATTTCACTGATATTATTAAAGTGTGCATTTACTTTAGTCTCTTCATTTATATCTATTTTGGAGCCTGCTCACCAATGTTTTCGGTTATCAGATGGAAAACAAAGGCAAGTAACAATTAAGCATAGCTTGCATGCTTATCATAATTTAGGTTCTTATCTATGGTAAACACCAAGCATTTTTAGACAGCTCGAATTGCTCCAAGGGTTCCCCCTTCCCTTTGGTTCTCAATAATCCTAATTTGCAAGGAAGACCGAAATTGGAACCTTTCTGACACTAAAACAGTTTGCAAAGCCACTAGAAAGCATTATTTCAAATCATAGTTTGGAGGAAACTATTGCCAGCAAAAACCAGAAAGTGGATGAGGAAAAGACCACGTGAGCCCTCTCAACCAACAAACAAGCTATTTTACAAGACACTCACTTTGCAGTTTAAGATGATACGTTTTTGCACCAACAACCTGTAGGGATGGGAATGTCTTTCTCTATGCACTTTAAATTACATTTCAGAATAAGTACAACTGCAGATTTATGCAACTTAATTAGATCTTAATGCTTTGTTAAAGTTCTCTCTCTAAATTGTTCACTGAGATGAACTGGGCTGTTCAAATCTTGTTTTAAATTTCACTCATTAAATAACAAAACCCCAAACCAAAAGCTTAACAATCTTGAAGAAGTAGGGATAGGTGCTTTAGATGTAGAATACACAGCGGGGTAGACAACTGGCTGACCAATCATCTTAAAACATGCCTGAGCCAATAACAATCCAGATATGCAAGTCCACCAATCAACCACACTTACGAGTCTGATGAGCTGCCTGTCCAGCCATCGCAAAACATCTGGCCCCTCCTCCGATTCAGCTCTGTAGACTCCCAGGCGGGCCATCAAGACTGCAGCGGCTTCCTGGTCAAATGCAGCTTCGATGTGCTGTAGCTGACTCTGTGCGTCTGCCCAGCTAATAAGAAGGGGAAGAGTTAGCATGGAAGATGAGAAGCTACTTACAGAGGCACACAAAAGCTCCTACCCATGCCTGCACTCACACCGCTAAAGAGCAACGCAAGTAATTGTGTCAAGCTCACAGGGCACTGCCCGGTTTTCTCTGTTTTGTTCTCACTTTCTAGCAACTGTGGTCACACGAATGCGCCTCTGCATGCTGGAATGCTGGTAGTGTGTGACAAACTGCACAGCGCCTCTGCCACCCTGAGGAATTGGAGCGTTGTGCTGAAAAGACAGGGAAAAAAGGTTCCTTTAGGACAGATGTTACATCTTAAAAGGTTGAAATTATCATGCAAAGTTACATAACAAAATAAAAATACAAGTAGTGCGTTTATGCTGGAGGTCGACGGTTGACGGACTTCTTGGAGCAACCGAAAAAGACAAATACTGTTGTAAGGTAAAGGTTCCCTTGCTCGAAAACCAGTTGAGTCCAACTCTAGGGTTGCGGTGCTCCCTGTTCTCGGGGGAAGTGTAGTTGGCATCACGGCAGTTTCCAGGATCTCACCTGTAGCTCCTATAGCTCCGAGGTGGTCCCCTGAGCTCCTGTTGTGCTGTGAGCCTGGCGCGGGGCACGCCAGTCCCGCCGCAGCAGCCTCGGAGGCCGCAGAGGAACCCGCAGCGGGACACCCTTCCAACTACTGATCCTGCCTAGCTTCTGAGATCTGATGAGATCAGTGTATACCAGGGATCCGTTGGGCCCCGAGCGCACCGGAGCACTGCTCCGGCAGCCAAGGAGTGGGCAGAAATGGCGGTGGCGGCAAGCCTTGCCCCAGCTGCCCGACCCCGCACTCCTTCTCTATGGAGTCACGCCGCAGGAGTGGTGCAATCTTTCCATTATATTCTATGGCCCCATAGAATATAATGGAAATATTGTGCCGCCGCTGCAGCGTGACTCCAGAGAGAAGGGGTTTAAACTTTAAACCCCTTCTCTCTTTCGATTATATTCTATGGGCCATAGAATACAATGGAAAGAGCTTTACACTTTAAAACCCCTTCTCTCTTTCAATTATATTCTATCGGCCATAGAATACAATGGAAGGATCTTTAAACCCCTTCTCTCTTTCGATTATATTCTATGGGGGGGTTTAAAGATCTTTCCATTGTATTCTATGGCCCACAGAATATAATCAAAGAGCGAAGGGGTTTTAAAGTTTAAAGATCTTTCCATTGTATTCTATGGCCCATAGAATATAATCGAAAGAGAGAAGGGGTTTTAAAGTTTAAAGATCTTTCCATTGTATTCTATGGCCCATAGAATATAATCAAAAGAGAGAAGGGGTTTAAAGTTTAAAGATCTTTCCATTGTATTCTATGGCCCACAGAATATAATCAAAAGAGAGAAGGGGTTTAAAACTTTAAACCGCTTCTCTCTTCGCTTCCCCCAGCCCGCTTTGGCAAGGCCGGCTGGGGAAGGGGAGGGGAGGCTTTTGAAGATGCCTCCCCCTCCCCTTTTGCTTCCCCTTCTGACATCACTTCCATAAGAGCATAATGATGCAGGTAGGAATACTAAAGTCTGCATTTTCTACTTATTAAAAAAGCAACTATCATCTTTTAATGAGTAATTTGCATAAGTGATTTGCATGGCTAAGTAAAATGCAATTCGAAAGCTTCGGCGAGTAGATAAAATGGGAACCACTCCTTAGAGAGGGTGGGCACACCAATCTCCCTTGTGGGAGGGTGTTAGCTGACGGTCGGGACGTCCTGGTCGAGGTTCGGAAAAAGGCGGAAGAACTTCTTGGCTACAAAAATCCCTGCAGTGGATGTTTCCGGCCAGGCGGTGGCAGTGTGGTGATTTGACATACGGGTCCTGAAGCCTGGTCGACAAGCAGCCGTTCGGAAAATGACTGAGCCAAGCCAGAAGACGTTTACACCGTGCAGTGACAGCGTGTGCAATTAAATGAATATATGTTGTCTTCCCTATCCCCTATGAACATTGTTAGTCCCCTGTCTAAAATGTGTAACTGTACATCGCTTTGAGCCCACTGGGGAAAGCGATTAATAAATTGAAATTATTATTATTATTATTACACCAAATATTACAGGCATGTAAAGGAGGGAAGCTCACCTGATTCACTACTTCAAAATAAATGGCAAGAGTCATGGTAGGATCCAGGCTACAAATTTTCCATTGGCACGTTCCACCAACCCCAAGTTCCTATGACAAAGCCCAAAGATATTCAGAGATACAATCCACATCTCAACTTCTGTTCTTGCAAATTCAAATGCCAGTTAAAGAATTAACAGTTAACAAGTCAAAAGCAGTAAAAAGAAGTTAAAAAACCCACTCAAAAAGCAACCAGCAGCCTGTAACCACGTAGTCAGCCCAGGATGAAGTGCAAGTACAACTGGGCCTGCCCACGTGGTCCTAGCTTCAACTGCTAATCCACCTGCCATCCACACTGTGGATAGGTCTAACGGATCGCATACATGGCTGAGGATATCCAGTCTGACAGTTATTTACAGGAAGGACCCTGGCTCTCGGGACACCAACTCGTGTCTGCATGCAAAACCAGCATCTTTCAACCCTACACTTAAGTGTTGCACACTTAAGAAAGCAAATCCTGTTATTCCATCACTTCAAACTCCAATTAACTCTCATTGGAGCTCAAATGTTTACCATGCGACATGTGGAAATGAGAACCCATCAGGAACACAAGCTTCATGCCTCAGATTCCTTACTTTACTAGTGAACCTGGCTATGGTCTCCCAAAGGAGAATGAGCAGTTAAATTCTGAGGGTCCCCAGTGTTCTTTGTTTATGACAGCATTTTGTGTTCTTGTCCTACCGGTGTCATGATCTAACCAATAAATAACTTGCTACACTTATAAACAAAAGAGGAAATCTCTTACATTTTCTGAAACACATGGCCCTTTGGCATTCAGGGATATGCATGGCCCAATAGCTCCAGCAATCTTCAGTTCTCTCGAGGTCTAAGACAAAGAAAAGTTTCCGTCAATCAAAAAACAAAAAGCCATTTTCTGGATCTTCACAACCAAGAAGAAGAAGAAGAAGAGATTGGATTTATACCCCGCCCTTCACTACCCAAAGGTGTCTCAGAGTGGCTTACAAACTCCTTTCCCTTCCCCTCCCCACAACAGACACCCTGTGAGGTAGGTGGGGCTGTGAGAACTCTTGACAGAAACTGCTCTTTTTCAAGAACAGCTGTGCCAGAGTTATGGCTTGCCCAAGGTCATCCAGTCAGGTGCAAGTGGAGGAGTGGGGAATCAAACCCGGTTCTCCCAGATTAGAGTCCGCGCACTTAACCACTACACCAAACTGGCAGAAACCAGACAGAAATCCTTCTGACCTGACTCTCCTAATTGTAGGACTGTGAGCTCCAAAGATTAAATGCAGTCTGAGTAAATAGGAGATAAAACGAACAAAGTGTAGATCTCTCTCAAAACAAAGGACTTCCAAGAAGTACTTCTTGGGTGGGTTAAGGTGTATTCGATGCCATTATGAGAGAGTAAGGAAGGGATCTTGATTTAATAGCAAACTCTTTGATGTTGGCGGCTACAAACACTGGGATATATTATTAATTTGCTTCAGGGTAAGAGGACACAGCTCTGTACCTGACACAGTACCTGTCTTGGAACACAGTAGGTACCCATCAGACTCACCTTCACTTCTAAAGTGGCCCCAAAAGCCATTCTGAACTCCCCACTGAGATCTTTGCTAAACACTCTCTGGAATGTCTGCTTGAAGAGAGAGGTGTTGAAGGAGTCCCCCATCACCATGTGACCTCTGAGAAAAAGAAAACATCATGGTGAAATAGGATGAGTTACAACATGCAAGGGACCTGGGCATTTAATGACAGAGAGACTTTGATCAGTGTTCCCTCTAAGCTGAGTTAGTGTGAGCTAGCTCACAGTTCTTTAGCCTCCGGCTCACACATTTTTGTCTCCGCTCAGGAAGGAGGGCTCCAGAGCAAACTAATTCAAGCAGCAGCCAAATCGCTCCCTCACAACTTTAATGCCAGTAGCTCACAAAGTGGAATTTTTGCTCACAAGACTCCACGGCTTAGAGGGAACACTGACTTTGATCACTACCTTTTTTGGGGGAGGGGGATTTCAATAGGATGCTTCCATTTTTTTGTTTCTTCCTCTCAGGAGACCCAAGCATGCAACCTGATATCAACGCTTTAAATCTGCATACTGGCTTAGTTTTTCCACACAGGGATGCTTAGCAGGTGAGGACTTCAAATGATAGCTTTCTACTCCTCCTGCTATTTTTTAACATCCAGCTGGACTAAGAGGCCATTGAAAGCTGTGTTGTGTTCCTTTGCTTGGTCCTAACAAAAGGAATTATACACCTTTCTTTTTGGTATTTCGCTTTGGACCAACACAGCTATCTGCAAGACATCGACAGACCGTCTTACTCACTACCTTTTTGTGGGAAACATTAAGAAGTCTGAAAAACCTTTCTATTAAGCGATGAAATAATATCCCAGGTCCTCAGGAGAGAAGGGAAGCCCAGTGAACTTGAACACAACTTGCACCATGTGCGGTGAGTGCATTCCTAATTTAAACCAAGGACGGGAACACTAAAACAAGGACAGGAACAGAACCGTAATGGATGAGCAAAATGCCCGGCCTTGTGGCCAGAGGTGGGGGGGGAGAGAAAGCAAGCAGGTGTGCACACGGAAGGCCCCGTGCACTGCACGATATACGGAACAGCAGACTGCGTCATACTGGGTCCTGCCCTTCCAGGCCCTCCTCAGTGAAGCCCAGGTCACCCAATATCAAGCGCAAGGCTTACTTTCCCAGCAGTCCTCCCCTGTCCTGGTAACACTTTACTTCCTCCCATAAAATTCCTTCCTATGAGAAAGAGTTAAGGGACACCGTAATGACGGGGGCTGACCCTGCTCCAATTTCTTCGGGAGAGGAGATCACGTCTTCCGACAGCCTTACCAATTCTAGCCTGTTTCCTGTAGGAACTGACAGAAACCATGGAGAACCGAGCTTTAAAATCAGGCTCTAAATGCCCAATCTTATGCAGGTTTAAAGTAAAGGTAAAAGTTCCCTTGCTCGAAAGCCAGTCAAGTTCAACTCTAGGGTTGCGGTGCTCATCTCCGTTTCAAAGCCGAAGAGCCGGCTCTGTCCGAAGATGTTTCCATGTGGCCGGCATGACTAAACACCAAGGCGCACGGAACGCTGTTACCTTCCCACTGAAGTGGTACCTATTTATCGACTTGCAATTTCTTGCTTTCGAACTGCTAGGTTGGCAGGAGCTGGAACTAGAGATGGGAGCTCACTCCATCATGTGGCAACTCAGGTCTCGAACTGCTGAACTACCGACCTTCCACAGCCTGCAGTTCAGCGTCTTAACCACTTGAACCACCGCAGGTTTACTGGGAAGTAAATCCCACCCTGTTCAGTGGAGCTTCTGCCAAAGTAAATGTGCAGACATTTGTATCCTTAGTTATATTAGCATGGCAATCCTAAACAGAGTTACCCCCTTCTAAGATCACTGAAGTCAATGGACTTAAGAGGTTGTGACTTTATTTAGGACTGCGCTGTAGAGCGGTGATCTTCAGCCCATGATGGGTCGAGACCCACAGATGTGCGGCAAGCCCTTGCGGGATGCCTGCTTCAGTGCTAGTGGGCATACTCACACTCCCAGCTTCTTTGCATGTAGAAGAAGAAGAGATTGGATACATACCCCGCCCTTCACTACCCGAAGGTGTCTCACAGCGGCTGACAAACTCCTTTCCCTTCCCCTCCCCACAACAGACACCCTCTGAGGTAGGTGGGGCTGAGAGAGCTCTCTCAAGAACTGCCCTTGAGAGAACAGCCCTGAAAGAATTTATGACTGACCCAAGGTCATCCAACCAGGTGCAAGTGGAGGAGTGGGGAATCAAACCCGGTTCTCCCAGATTAGAGTCCGCGCACTTAACCACCACACCAAACTGGCTACACCACACCAAACTTAACCACTACACCAAACACAGAGGAACGGCAGGAGAGCAAGACTGGGTCACTCTGTGGTGGAATGGATTCTTCCGTGGCTCTGACCTTGTGATCGTCCCTCATGATGAGAAACCTGTCCCCACAGTCCTGGCCTTCACACCAGGGAGGTAAGAACTTGAGCTGTTTCTCTTTCTGTCACGTGACTGTGAGGTGCTCGCAGTTTGGTGGGTCCCAGACTGCTGCCCGGGAGGGGGGGGTTGAGGGTGGGCTCTAAGGCTGGAGAAGTCGAAGACTGCTACATTACAGCATGACGAAGAGAAATTGGCATTTATAGATAGAGTATTATGACAGTTGAGGAAACAGCTGCAAATATTTCACTCTCCCTCCCTCGAGGAACACATAAGCACACAAAAATCCTGCTCTTCCTAGTCCTGGGAAGAAACCGGATGGTTGTGGACACGGCCGAAGTGTCGCGTGTTAGTCAGCTGACCAGCCGTCCTCCGTCGAGACAGTCACAGAAGAACAGACCATTCTGCTGAGGATGCAGGACGTACCCAGTTAGATTGGCACAGCATTTCATCTCCAGAAGGCCCGTCTGATCCAGGGCACAGGCATAAATATCGATGCAGTGCCCGTTGGCAGCTGTCCGGTTTGCCAACGTTTCATAATGCTGTGAAAAGACGGGAAAAAGCTATAATACTGAAGAGCCTAAGTAAGGACTGGTCACTTGAGAGCTTCCCTGCATTTAGTAAATGAGCTATGCTGTTACAGAACATCACCCCTTCAGGCCGGGTTAATGCATCTGACTGGGTATGGGCAGAGCGTAATTTCTGCGAGGAATGTAAAATATTAGTTTGCATGTCAGAATACTGAAAAGGGATGTGGGAAGAGCTATCTCGGGAGCTGGAACTGGATAGGTAAAATGTCCAGGGACTGGGAATCCCGGCAGAAATAGGACCCAGGGAGCCCCGGTGGTTGACAGAAGTAGGCAGAACAGGCAGTGACACACAAACCTGATGGGGAGGCAAAAACCCATGAGCAAAGACACACAACAGGCAGTGGAGGCCAGTAAGAAAGACGGGCTGGGAGAAGAAATGGCGCTCAGCAGGGGTCCTTTCCTGCAGGAGCGCACAGGAGCGGAGCTCCGGCAGTAAAGAGCCCAGGGGGCGGGCACATGCAACAAGCCCTGCCCCCTGCTCCCAGCAGCCCTGGGCCACAAGGAGCAAGAAGCAGCCAGGTAAGTTGCAGTGGGTGTTGCCTTCTGACACACTTCTGGTGATGTCAGGGTGTGTGGCATATGCAAATAAGTTATGCTAATGAGCTCCTGCACCTCTTTTTCTACAAAATAACCCTTTGCGCTCAGTACAGGAGAGTTATTTATTGTTGGTAGAAAAGTGCGCTGAGCAAACCAAGTGGTTCGAGGCTGGGAAACCGAATGAGTCGAAAAGCAGACAGCAGGCTAAAAAGCAGCAACCTGAGCAAAAGATCAGTGAAGGAGAGAGAGAGAGGCCTAAAGAAAAGAGGAATGACAGGGAAAACAAAGCTGAGGGAAAGGCCTTGCCTGGGAGGGGGGAAAGAAAGGCAAGGAGTGAAGAGGCTTTGGAGGCTGGAAGACTTATATAAGCCAGTAAAGCCACTGCAGGTTTGGATTTGCCCCGGGGAGAGAGATGAATTTCAAATATAGGTTCAGACTAAGCAGCCAAATAGTATATACTGCAGATCTCTGGATTTAAAGACCACATTTAGAAAAGTCTTACCAAACAGAAACAGCCGAGCCACTGGATGTGAAGACCCATTTTAATGGGTGCTGATCTTATTAAAAGAACATTTAAACTTCAGGAGTCTGACATTTGGCGAGGACATGGATGTGGCAAATGTCAGAATTAATTTTGAAGTGAAGCGTTTCATGCTTCCACATCTCATGTGGATGGGGGACAAAACCCTTTCCTTTAGTATGAACATTCGGAGTAAGCGACTGAGAAAAAGGAGAGGCCGTTAGATTAGAGGCCAGGAACCAGACTTGGAAACGCGGGTACCTTCCTCATGGCACCCCCCCACTGTTCTCCCTGCCTCCCAAACTGATTAAAGAGCTCACCAGAACCAGTACTAAATGTAGTTAAGGTTAACCAGGGCTCCTCTTAAGCTGGCTTCCAGCTGGCAGGGAAGGAATATGTCTTCCTGAGGCTGGCTCCTGACTTTCTTTAGCCACTGCTAATAGAGTGCCAGCATTCTGTTTGCATGAGCTTTTTTCAATCATCTGAGTCCAGAATGTTGGCCCCTTTCTTATACTGCTCACAATTCCCCCTTCAGTGTAGCTAGTAAAGGTAAAGGTTCCCTTGCTCGAAAGCCAGTCGAATCCGACTCTAGGATTGCGGTGCTCATCTCCGTTTCAAAGCCAAAGAGCCAGCGCTGTCCGAAGACGTTTCTGTGGTCATGTGGCCGGCATGACTAAACACCAAGGCGCAAGGAACGCTGTGACCTTCCCACCGAAGTGGTACCTATTTATCTACTTGCAATTTCTTGCTTTCGAACTGCTAGGTTGGCAGGAGCTGCAGCCAGAGACGGGAGCTCACTCCGTCATGCGGCACCCGGGTCTCGAACTGCTGAACTACTGACCTTCCACAGCCTGCAGTTCAGCGTCTTAACCACTTGAGCCACTTGAGACACCGCAGCAGGTGTAGCTAGCCACCCTCTAAAGGCTAAGCAGATCAAGGGACGCGGCATGGTACATCCAAAACAGCCTCTTTCAGCCGGTTTTCACAGTTGTCTGTTTCATCATTTCTCGGTACAAATGACCAGATGATTGATTAAACCAAGAACAAAAGCCCCACAAGCTATAGCTCTTGTGCTGAAGACCTCACCAAGCCAGACGATCCGCATCTGCCTAGCGCACAGACACTTATTTCTCTCACAGAAATCAGATTAGGCTGGACCCGTCTCCTCTGGTTTCTCAATGCACTGGAGGATCAAAGCAGACATGACGGCGGCAGAGGTGGATCCATCACCAAACCCTTACAAAGCCGGGGGGGGGGCAAAATGACAGGCAGCTGAGCCCCTCCTGGCCACACTTTGCCTCCTGAAACTGATTTTTTTCTTAGCTGTTTTCAGGACTCTTTTTGTAGAAAAAGCCCAGCAGGAACTCATTAGCATAATAGGCCACACCCAACAGCAGGAACTCATTAGCATATTAGGCCACACCCCTGACAGCACAGCTCATTGGCATATTAGGCCACTCCCCCGTGTTACCAGAAGTGTGGTCATCCAGCCACACCCACCTTTTGCTTCTTATTCTGTTTACCTTGTTTGTTGTCAAAACCCAGGGCTTTTTTTTGTAGAAGGAACTCCTTTGCATGTTAGGCCACACACCCCTAATGTAGCCAGTCCTAATGAGTTTCTGCTGTTGGGTGTGGCCTATTATTCTAATGAGTTCCTGCTGGGCGTGGCCAACTTGGAAGCCAGCCGGAACTCCGTTCCTGTGCGTTCCTGCCCAAAAATTGCCCTGGCTGTTTTTCTCCGGGCAGGGCTTATCTGCTCATGGAGCCTTGGCGGGAGAAAGATGGCCCTCTAAAAAAAGCAACATACAACAAGAACTGTGCACAGATGATTATAACATATCATAAATAATTTTATATTTTTTGAAAAATATTTTTACAATAATTTCTACATATATAATAAATCATCTTAATCAAAAATATCAAAAATCATCTCCAAGAATCTCGAAAGCTATTGTACAACCTTTAATAATAGTCCTCCTCTGTTAAATAAAAGTTTCAAAAGGGAGAACTCCTTAAAGTCTCTTTATAACATGTGCTCGTGTCTTCCTCCAACAGAGGTCCAGATATCCTTCTGTTTCCGAATCTTCCTCAGGGAGTTCAACAATAATTTTCAGCACAAGGTTGCCACAAGTTTTAATCCAAAGTTCTCTTTCAATGAAGGAGGCTTGTAGTGCATCAAAAAAATATTTTGTAAAAATATTTTTCAAAAAATATAAAATTATTTATGATATGTTATAATCATCTGTGTACGGTACTTGTTGTATGTTTTCCTACTTACCGTGGGTCCTTGTTTGGTTTTGTGAATTCCTCTAAAAAAAAGCAGCTGCTGGTAGAAGAGTGGGGGGAGGAAAGACAGCCGTTCAGGGAGGGCTGTTCCACAAATATGGGACGGTGACCAAAAGGAGCCAGAGCCTGTGGTGTTGCAAAGAGAACCCGAGGCAGAGGTGGCCGAGGCAACCAACCCCACATGGGGGAGAACGATGCTGGGGTCCGGGGGCACCTTTAAGACCAATAAAATTTAACTCTGGGTATATGCTTTCGTGTGCATGCCCAGAATTAAACTTTGTTGGGTCTTCAAGGCGCCCCTGGACTCAAACGTCGTTCTGCTGCTTCAGACCAACCTGGCTGCCCACCGGAACCCACATGGAGGAGTGAAGGTGCCATGCGGGAAGTGTGTGGGAAAAGCCAGTCCTTCCGGTTTGCAGGCCCCCAAGTCAGAAAAGGCTGGAAAGGTAAAAATAGAAGGTTCTTTCTATCATATGTGGTGGACATGCGATAAAGCAAAACATTTTTGGACGGAGGCCCATAAGGAGATGGAAAAAATAACGAAATGTAAGATTAAGAAGGAACCGGAAATATTTCTTCTGGGACTTAAAATGGTAGAAGTCAACATGGCGAAATGGACTTTAATGTGGTATATGATCACAACTGCCAGAATGATATACGCTCAATATTGGAAGCAAGAAAGAACTCCCGAAATTTGGGAGTGGTTAAAAAAGGTACTCTTTATGGTTGAAATGGATGAAATGACAAGAAAGCTTAAAAATCAAGAAGCTGAAGAATTTTTTGCAGATTGGAAAGACCTGAAAGATTATTTGGAGAAATATTGGGATGTAAAAAACAATTTATTTTGCTTTGACAACTATTAAAGTGGGAAGGACATTTTGATTAAATTTAAACATACATAGATCAACAGATAAAAAGATACGCTACCTGAGAGAACTATATATTATTAAAGAATTGGAAAAGGAGAAAAAATCTGAGAATGTATTAGAAATTTGAGCACTGTGGGAAGTCAGAGGGGGGGGGGAATATTGGGACAAAAGGATATGTGATAGTTTGTTATACGATATTTGATCTTACTTATTATTATATCCTAATAAAAATTGTTTTTTTTAAAAAATAAAAGGCTGGAAAGGTAAAAGTCCCCAGAAGAGCACTGAGTTCAGCTGATAACAACTTACTGGTGATCCCCGGCCCTAGGGAGGTCCGGCTGTCCTCGACTAGGGTCAGGGCCTTTTCGGTCCTGGCCCCGACCTGGTGGAACACTCTGCCAAATAACAGCAGGGCCCTGCGGGATCCGATGCAATTCCGCAGGGCCTGGAAGGCAGAGATGTTCCGCCGGGCTTTTGGCTGAGGGCAGCGACGGGTTCAAACCGGCACCCTCCTTTTTTTACTTTTGGCCCCGCCTTCCCTTCCCCGCCCTGCTGCACAGAGAGCGTGGCAGCTGGCAAAAAAAGGGATTGATCGCCATCTGGACTGGTTGTTTTATTCGTGCACTGTCATCATTTTATTATGTGGATTGTATTTCATCTGTTTTAATGCTGTAAATCGTCCAGAGCCCGCTTGCGGGGCTGGACGATTCAGAAATATAATAATAATAATTTTAAAAAGTAATAACAAAAGGACAACTGAGGAGCCCGTGGCCCAATAGGCAGTGGCTGGTCTGTGCCTCGTATCGGAGCTAGACAATCATCAGCCACATCAGACCGAGACCAAGGTTCGGTCCAAGGATCAGCGAGCAGAGCTTTGCTAGAGAACATCTCTTTCCCCATCTCCTCCCATACTCTGCGGCTCTCTGCGCCATCAAGAGAAGCTGCTCGTGAGAGTCAGGGCACCCTCAGGAACAGCGTGGGCTGCGGTGAGGGAAGCTGCTGCCAGAGTGGGAAAACATCAGCGAGGAATCACAGCCCGTCCCACCCCCCCGTAAAAGCAGAAGCGCCTTTTGCTCATGGGAGGTACCTTCGGATCCAACTCGAGGTTCCCAAATGAGCAGCGGGTACAAGAGAAACAGACGTATGAAAAAGTTTCAGAAAGGTTTTTGCAGAGAGAAGCACGCAGTTGACCGAAACTGTCTGAATCCATCTTGTATCGCCTTCGGAAGAGTTTGGGGGTTGCTTTTCGCAGGAAAGCCAAATGCCCAGCAGACCACGTAGGAGAAGCTGTTTGCCCCAGCCCAGAGGGACCAGAGAGCCCCTACCTTCATTGCCTTCTTCATAAAGCGTGCGTTGTCTTTCTCGATGTCATGCCACGAACGGATGGGAGTTTTCAGCTCATCTCCTACCACCATGCCCGGCCCTTGAGTTGGCGGTCCACCCGTAAACAACATTATCCTGGCCCCAGTATTTGGAAATGTTCCCTGGTGCGGAGGAGAAGGGAAGGAGTGAAAAATGGACTGATTAAGTCCTGGTAAGCATTAGGACAGATGAACATCACATCTGTGGACAAAATCTATTCCCTGGTTTTGGTACTTCCATTACAAAAAAGAGGGTCCAGTATACCTTGGCCCAGATGTGTATATGCGCATGCGCACATGCACACAGAGCACATCTCTCACACGAGGAGGACTAAGAACTGCTATCTGCTCAACACTCGCCCACCCAAATTTAATCTATAATAGTGGTAAAAGGTAAAGGTAAAGGTCTCCCTTGCTCGAAAGCCAGTCGAATCCGACTCTAGGGTTGCGGTGCTCATCTCCGTTTCAAAGCCGAAGAGCCAGCGCTGTCCGAAGACGTTTCCGTGGTCATGTGGCCGGCATGACTAAACCCCAAGGCGCACGGAACGCTGTTACCTTCCCAATGAAGTGGTACCTATTTATCTACTTGCAATTTCTTGCTTTCGAACTGCTAGGTTGGCAGGAGCGGGAACTAGAGACGGGAGCTCACTCCGTCATGCGGCACCCGGGTCTCGAACTGCTGAACGAACGACCTTTCACAGCCTGCAGTTCAGTGTCTTAACCACTTGAGCCACCGCAGCTCAATAGTGGGTAAAGTGTAATAAGCAGAAAAGGGGTTTTGGAATATCACTC
This sequence comes from Gekko japonicus, assembly GCF_001447785.1. Classification (NCBI taxonomy): domain Eukaryota; kingdom Metazoa; phylum Chordata; class Lepidosauria; order Squamata; family Gekkonidae; genus Gekko; species Gekko japonicus. The sequence continues at coordinate 222,889 of NW_015159773.1, forward strand.
ACAATTACTTTAAAAGAAGTACTAAAATATCTCATCTCCCAAACAATTAACGTTTAGGGGATTCTGCCCAATATGCAAGGTATGTTTTGATCAGACCTGTACATTGCAGAACCTCTCTCTTTCAGCTATTATTTAGCCAAAGTAGTTAACTGCCACCACAACTTAATAATGGCCGCACTCAGAAACCATGACAAACAGAAGCGTGTCCCTGATAGGCTTGAACAGCTTGTTGCCCTGTTCATGCGCCCTCTACTTTCTTCCTCCTCTGTCTCCTTGTGCGCGGAGTGCAACTGAAGGTTTCTGGGTCTGGGACGCCTTGAACTGATGCAGGTTGTCATATGCTAATACAGATGCCAGGGTGAAGGCAAAGTGTTGCACCCAAACCCCATAAACAAGGACTTTAAACAGGGGTTGAAGTTTGGACTCTCAGTTGGGCAGGGGGACCCACCTCTAATTAGCCCCCCCCCCACCTGCATTCAGATGCCACAGCAAATCGGAGTTTGGCTTGGGGCCTCCCGAAGGAAAAAGCCTTCAAGAGACCTCCCCATGCAAGAGGAGAAAGGAAGGGACACTACAAGATCAGGAACATGCTGTGTTTATGTCTGTACATGGTCCACTATCAGTAACAAAGATACCTCCAGTAATCCAACAGCAATCGACAAAGCTACCCCAGTGGATCGCAGTGGTCTCATTTCCCTGAATGACCGGCCACGGGTCCCTTTGCAGTTCTCCTAGCAGATCGGTCAAGTTCATGTCAATCTTGTGAATAGGCTGAAGAAATCTGCAGGAATTCAAAAGTAGACAGTTTAACCTCTTTAAGGTTCAGAGAATCAACTTGATCCATAGAATTCTGAGGTCGCTCACCTTGCTGTCTACCCACACATACAGATAATGGACCATTTCACTGCTCAAAGGTTTGCATATTAGTAAGCAGAAATACAAGTAAAGCAACCTGGACACTGCGAAATGCAAAGTGCATGCGCCACCCAAACACACACTGCACACTGGCTGAAGAAGGCTTTGACCTAAAGCTCATACCACAATCACTGTAAGATCCCAAGAGGAGTCTACTGTTAGTACATTCCATGAGAACAGGACAGATAATTGTGGAAAGGAAGAGATGCACAGCAATTACGAACGAGGTCATCGGAATTCATGCATTATATAATTCGCAACAAATCCCCAATTGTTTGAGTCTTACTTCTGCCTTACAGGATGCTAGACAGCCACTGTTTTGAACTAGAGACTTCACGGGAATGCTACTTTGATCACAAATGCCGTTAAATGAAACTCCTAAATATATTTACTAAGAGGTCACCATTAAAAAAAAAAATTAGTTTCCCTTTGTTATAGCCATGCAGGAACTTGGATGTTAAGAAGTTGTACACGAGCATGGCAACAGGCGCCTGGCGGAGGAAGCGCTAGAGATGTGAAGACCCGGGAAAAAAATGGTTTTTTTCCGTTTTTTTCCTGAAGCCTTTTTTGTTTTTTTCCGGAAAATTGGAAAAATTGAAAAAAGAAAAGAAAAGAAATTGATTATGGAACGTTTTATTTTAACATGATGAATAAAATATTTTAAGACAAGGTGTTCAAATATTTTCCAAATCATTTCTAAAATATATATATATATGGTATCAGATTGATCTAATTTCTGTGTACTGACAAGCAAGCCCTAGGTTACAAACTGAACTCTCCAATGCAAGAACAAGATGCATTTATTCCTTTAGGAGGTGCGATTGTCACGAGAAAAGAAAAAGGTTTCAGTTTTGTTTTTGCATGTGGGTGGATATTCCGTTTGTAATAACTGTTTGGACACACTATATTTTTAATAGGCTAGTTGTGATAATTTCATGCCAAGTAAAAATGTCCATAGTCATATTTTATGTTCCTAAAGTAACAGAATGACTTTCAATCTAGAAAAGACAAAAGAAGTGCTAATGTAGCATTTTTTTCAATTTTTCCGAAAATTTCCGTTTCCCCCCGAAAAAAAACGGGAAAAAAACGGGAAGTTTTCCGAGCTTCAAAATTTCTGGAAATTTTACATCTCTAGGAAGCGCGTCCTGCGGAGCAACGTACCTGCTGGAGACGAGAGGCTGCTCGTGAGGCTGGAAAGGTCTCCCTTGCTGAACGGGTGCGGCAGGCCTGGTGAGACCCAGCATATCCTGGCAAACAAGGCAGGCGTCAGTGCTGAGAAAGCCCAGGGGAAAAGGGCACTTTCCAAAATAATTCTGGAGGCAGGAGAGAGATGACCGGAGGGGGGGAAAAATACCTGTATCTGCTTTGCTGTGAGATCCTTGGTGCCTCGGAACACGTAGCTTTTGGAGATGCCTTCACAGCTCAGCTCATGCACCTGGACCATCCGGCCAAACGTGATCAACCCCACCAGGGCATCAGGGGGCAGCAGACTCAGGGACATCTGCAGCGACTCCTTCAAGGCCTGCAAGTCCTCCTCTTCCAAACACGTGTCCACAACGTAAAGAAAGATCAGTGGGGTCTGAGGTCCGCGCTTGGAAGGGAAGCGGGGGAGAAAAATATTTACCAGATGGAAGTAAGTACAACAGAAGACCCTCATTTCCCCTACAGCTTGGGTTTGTTTGTGGCAGGCATGAATGCAGCTCCTTGTCATGCCCACATGCTACCTGACCACACACACACCCCATGCACAAAACATATCTTGAAGGCCACCTGCTTTGGGGAGCCTTGAATGAAATTCTGAATTGCTACAATCTGGACAGAGGCATCTGGGACAAATTGGGGCTTGCTTCCTCTACCCAAATAGGAATGGCAAAGGAATGAAATGATTTCTTAAGGAAACCAGGGAGACGGCGGAGAAACGGAATGGATTATTTGCATCTGTTTTCAGTGGAGCAAAGGTGGAGCGCATACGCATGCCACAGCCACCATTTTCAGGAAGGGTGTCTGAAGAACTGTGTCAAGTTCAGGTGACAAGAGATGAAGCTCTAGGACTGCCGGTAAGTCTGCCGGTCCAGATGGCATACACCCAAGGGTGCTTAAAGAACTCAAATATGAAATTGTTGGTCTACTAACAAGTATATGTAATTTGTTGCTAAAAATCAGCCTCTGTGCTGGATGAATGGAAAACAGCCGATGACACCCCAATTTTAGAAAGAGACCCCATGTTCGTAAAAGTGTGGTCATCCAGCCACACCCACCTTTTGCTTCTTATTCTGTTTACCTTGTTTGTTGTCAATACCCAGGGCCTTTTTTGTAGCAGGAACTCCTTTGCATGTTAGGCCACACACACCTAATGTAGACAGTCCTAATGAGTTTCTGCTGTTGGGTGTGGCTTATTATGCTAATGAGTTCCTGCTGGGTGTGGCCAACTCGGGAGCCAGCCAGAACTCCTTTCCTGTGCATTTCTGCCCAAAAATAGCCCTGACACTGTGTATATGAAGGGGGGAGAAAGAGGAAGAGAACAGGCAAGGAGGGAGGAGGAGGAGAAGGAGGAGAGATTGGATTTATACCCCGCTCTTCACTCGGGAGTCTCTGAGCGACTTACAACCTCCTTTCCCTTCCCCTCCCCACAACAGACACCCCTGTGAGGTGGGTGGGGCTGAGAGAGCTCTTTCGAGAACTGCCCTTGAGAGAACAGCTCTGACAGAACTTGTGACCGACCCAAGGTCACACCAACAGCTGCAAGTGGAGGAGTGGGGAATCAAACCCGGTTCTCCCAGATTAGAATCCGCACACTTAACCACTGCACCAAACTGGCTCTCATACACGCATGCGAATTAGCTGTGTTCATGCCTGTGAAGAACAGGGGCTGTCTGGGATGCCTGAATGTGGCCTAGATCACCATGAAAATCATGTTAAGAACCACAGCACTGAAATTCTAAAAAAAAATATCTATGGTGAATTTCATAATATGGTACAGAAAAGGTTACCTGGACGATGTACTCAATTGTGGAGAACTGTGGCATAAGTTCTGCAGGTTGATTCGTTTCAGATATGCCTGCATATGCTGGAGGAAACTGTAGAGACACACCAAGGATTAGGACACAGAGGTTGAAAGAAATGTCAACATTTCTCTAAAAATGCAACGTTGGCAAATGGTGATGTATTAATACATTGTAGGAATACGTTTAACTCCACTAAAATGGTCCCTAACTACAATTTAACAAACAAATGTACATATTTTTGATGTGAACTGAAAGTCATATCACAGGGTCTGCGAACACACTCCTGTCACATTCGGGCTCAGTTTGGACAGTACGGGGAACCACGAATAAGGAAACTCCACTCTGGTCCGGCATGGTGCCTGAATAATGGCTTCCTATCAGCTAACAAGCGAGAATCACAAACCATGGTTTGAAGCAGGCTTGGCTAGTTCACGCCAACTCCAGTTTGGCATGACGTCTGAATTGACACGCCACAGTTGCTACTATTACCCTGCATCCAGAGGCCATACAGATGTGTAGGAGGAGGAGGAGGAGATTGGATTTATACCCTGCCCTTCACTCGGAGTCTCAGAGCGGCTTACAAACTCCTTTCCCTTCCCCTCCCCACAACAGACACCCTGTGAGGTGGGTGGGGCTGAGAGAACTCTGACACAAACTGCTCTTTTACAAGGACAGCCGTGCCAGAGCTTGTGACTGACCCAAGGTCACATCAGCAGGTGCAAGTGGAAGAGTAAGGAATCAAACCCGGTTCTCCCAGATTAGAGTTCGCACACTTAACCACTACACCAAACTGGCTCAGTGTAGCACTGAGCAGAAGGAAAAACCACAGCCAACTTGAAACCACTGTTTGGCCTGTTGTACATTTAGAAGCTGAAACCACAGGCGACTCATAGTGTAGCATAAGGATCGGACAGAGCCACTGTCTTCTGATCAGGAAGGGCAGCATTTAATGGCATACCAGCTCCATAAGGACAGTGGAAGACACGGCAAATACCAATGGAAACTCAAACACCTTTGTATTACCAGATGTAAAGCGAATTTAACCAAGCAGAGAAGACAGTGCCGGTATATCAAAAAGCAACAGCACAATCACTTCAGCACCAAAAGGTGGAAAAAACCATAAAGGAAGGTCTGCACTCCATACATTTTTCACACCTACCTGGTTTCTTTGAAAGCAGAAGTTACAGGCCCAAAGCTTGGCTCGATAATCAACTTGACTGTAAGAAAAGGAGACACATATATGTATATATAAGCGAACGAAGATCCAATCTGAAAATGTCAAAGGCTGCATTATTAGAAAAGACGTCAGAGTGTTCTGTTAGCTTCCCAAAATAATTGGCTTTAAAGGTTAGAGAGATATTTTCAAGGGAAGGTAATAACATGAACAGACTGCTTAATTTTATAACAGAAGCTTACTACTATTACTATTGCCTAATAGCAGCAGGACACAATTACTCCTGGTTAGGCTAGGGCAGCTGTTAGGTCACAAGCCCCTATATAGATGCCATGTTTTCTCCTACTTTTTGGAAGGGCCTGATGCTAACATACATGTGTAGAGGCCAAGGTTGCTCCACCTCCTGTCTTTCTTTGCCTGCACACCAAGAGACACAGTGGGGAGATTACTCAACGGTGCAAAGGATTTCGTTTCCTTGTACAGGCAGATACGGAGATCTCCCTGCAAAAGGTTTCCCTTACCCTGTCCTCTCTTCCTCCATCACTTTCATTCTCTGCCAGCTGGTTCTCCAGTGTTCTGCAGACAGATGCAGCACAGAGTGGTGTAGTGGCTAAGTGCGCGGACTCTAGTCTGGGAGAATCGGGTTTGATTCCCCACTCCTCCACTTGCACCTGGCTGGATGACCTTGGGGAAGCCATAGTTCTCATAAGAGCTGCTCTTGAAAGGGAGCAGTTTCTATCAGAGCTCTCTCAGCCCCACCTACTTCACAGGGTGTCTGCTGTGGGGAGGGGGAAGGGGAAGGAATTTGTAAGCCGCTCTGAGACTCCCTTGGGTAGTGAAGGGTCAGGTATAAATCCAATCTCTCTCTCTCTTCTTCTTCGCCTCCTTCTCTTCTTATCATGTAACCAATGCTCCCTCTAAGCTGCGGAGTCTTGTGAGCAAAAATTGTACTTTGTGAGCTGCTGGCATTAAAGTTGTGAGTCAGCAATTTGGCTACTGCATAAATTAGTTTGCTCTGGAGCCCTCCTTCCTGAGCTAAGACAAAAATGTGCGAGCCGGAGGCTAAAAATCTGTGAGCTAGCTCACACGAACTCAGCTTAGAGGGAACACTGCATGTAACCCTGACGTTATACTTCTTTTCACACGTTTGAGGCTCAAAGGGTCTTAAGTTACTGACTGGCTAGCTCTTAAAGGTGGGTCATGGATTCAGAGGGAATGAAAACCCCTGGGCTAGGACACACTTCTTGACCAAGCGGTACATCAGCAAGGAGCGCCATTTTTATTGGATTCTGGTTAATAAAAGGAATAAGAGGGCTTCTTTGCATCCCTGGGATCAGGCACTCTTTCGGCTCTGCTTCCAGCATTTTCTTACATTTCCTGGCCCACAGGCAACACTAGGTCATGCCCAGACGAGTTCACTCGTAGGAGACAAACAGTATTTTCATTACCTGAAGAGCAGTCCCAAGCAGTTCTACTCAGGTCTATTTAATGGGGCTTACAGAAGGAGGAGGAGGAGGAGGAGGAGATTGGATTTATACCCCGCCCTTCACTTGGAGTCTCAGAGCGTCTTACAAACTCCTTTCCCTTCCCCTCCCCACAACAGACACCCTGTGAGGTGGGTGGGGCTGAGAGAGCTCTGACACAAACTGCTCTTTTTCAAGGACAGCTGTGCCAGAGCTTGCGACTGACCCAAGGTCACATCAGCAGGTGCAAGTGGAGGAGTGGGGAATCAAACCCGGTTCTCCCAGATTAGAGTCCGCGCACATAACCACTACACCAACCTGGTGTTCTTAGCATTGCACTGTCAAGGATCCAGTGCAAATATGCAACTAACACCTGCAAGTGGACCACAGGATTGCTTGAGCCATCTTCCCCTCTCCTGCATGAATTCCCTCCCAGTCTCCTCTATCAAAGATCAATATGACTTAGGACCAAGATTCTCCAAATGAGTTTAAGAAAGCTAGCCTGGGTTCCTCTGAACCTGGGCTGGAAGCACACACGCGTAAAGCCGACATTGAGCTGGCAAAGGGGGACTGGGTGCCAACCCTTGCTTGCACGCACACAACGGAAAAGCAAGGGGAGGGGACAGGCGATCTTGCAGCAGGATGGGTTCTTACATTCCAATGAATCATACTTCCATACTAGACAAAGGAAACCCAAGAAAAATGTGAAGTCATGGATTTGGATTAGAGCAAAGCCTTTGATAGAATTACCAACTAATGCAGTTACTGAGTATACTGAAAAATACAGGGTACAGGAACAGCATACTAAAATAACAAATCAGCTACAATCATGTTAAAAGGATGATCACTCTCCTAGTCTTCAAGGGTTACTAATCCTATACACAGCTGTCCGCTTTGTACATGAAAGACAACAAGCCCTCTGAGACAAGGCCTTTTGAATGCAACTCACTACACCACTGTGGTTCATAACAAACTGAAGTCAGACTGAGGACAATCTTGGGTGTACCCCATGAGAGGAAGCCAAGGGAGCACATGATCCCATAAGAACGTAAGAGAAGCCAATGTTGGATCAGGCCAATGGCCCATCCAGTCCAACACTCTGTATCACACAGTGGCCAAAAATACCAGGTGCCATCAGGGAGGTCCACCAGTGGGGCCAGGACACTAGAAGCCCTCCCACTATGCCCCCCCCAAGCACCAAGAATACAGAGCATCACTTGCCCCAGACTGAGAGTTCCTATCTATACCTTGTGGCTAATAGCCACTGATGGACCTCTCCTCCAGATGTTTATCCAGTTCCCTCTTGAAGCTGTCCATGCTTGTAGCTGCCACCACCTCCTGTGGCAGTGAATTCCATGTGTTAATCACTCTTTGGGTGAAGAAGTACTTCCTTTTATCCGTTCTAACCCAACTGCTCAGCAATTTCATTGAGTGCCCACGAGTTCTCATATTGTGAGAAAGGGAGAAAAGTACTTCTTTCTCTACCTGGTGTATCCCATGCAAAATCTTATAAACCTCGATCATGTCACCCCGCAGCCGCCTCAACCACCAAACAGATTTGTAACCATCACAAAGAAACTCTGATGCATTCGTGACATTTGAATGCAGGCAGCAACAGCACAGCACTCTCTGCCACTATTTCCCTTTGGTTTCTCAGTCAACTAGAGGACTTTTCCCAAAAGTCATGAAGTCATGAAGTCAAATACTTGATGCTAAAAATCTTGAACTTCAAGGTCAAGGAGAAGAAGGTCAAGATTGACTCTGTTCTTAAAGCTCAGGAGTTTCTAAAGGAGCAGCTGGGAAGGCCAGAGGACGAGAAAAAAGAAGAGGACGATAAGTCCAGTGGAGAGCTGGAAACTGGTTCGTCTGGTGAGGACTCTTTGTCTGAGCAGGGGGCATCAGCCCCGAAAAGTCCCTACAAACTGCGGAAGAGAGAGAAGAAGAAGTAAAGGCTGAAGGACTCTGAATTGTGCCTTTGAGAACTTTGGTTCTAGGGGATGATGGAGGGCACTGTTATTGGGCAATTAAATGTAAGTGGGGAGGGTTAAAAGATTGACACAGTTCATAAGAAGTACAAAGATGAAAAGTCTGAATGAAGTATAAAAAGCTAGTTGGAGATCTCCTCTCTTGGGTTTTTAGTTAGTAGTGGGTTCTTTACTTTCTCCCTTATACGTAGCTTTCCCTTTCCCTTTTTTCTGTTCTAGTTTTTGTAGTGTTTTAAAAAATCAATAAAAAAATCCCCTCCGGGGGCTTAAAAAAATAAAGAGTTTGTTTGGAATATTGTATTTAGTTTTGGGCAAAATCTAGAACTGAGACAGTCTGTTTTTAATATTTGTTACTTGAGATCTGTGACATTGTGTGACACTGACTCTCCAAATTGTAAAAGGATTTTCAGATATTGTGATTTTCAGATATGCCCAAGGGAACCCCCTGCATATCTGAAAATCACAAAAGTGGCAAGACAGCAAATTTGGACTTCTTCTGAACCTCCCTCTCCCTACTGCCTTGACACTGTATTTCCAAAGTTACCTTTGCAGCGACTAAAATCGGAGCTTTCCAGATTCGAGTAAGAGCGATTAAAATGTAGAATTCACTGCCAGAGTTGTGGCCACAGGAACAGACATCTTGAAAAGGGGATTACGTAGATAGATTGCGGCAGGGGGCTGTGGCTCAGTGGGAGAGCCTCTGCTTGGCATGCAGAAGGTTGCAGGTTCAATCCCTGGCATCTCCAGTTAAAAGGACCGGGCAGCAGGTGATGTGAAAAACCTCTGGCTGAGACCCTGGAGAGCCGCTGCCAGTCTGAGCAGACAATACTGGCCTCAATGGACCAATGGTCTGATTCAGTAGAAGGCAGCTTCATGTGTGAGCCCAAAAGCCACAGAATCAAATCTGCCACATGCCCAATCCAACCCCTCGTCTATCATTTCAATATAACTGTCAGCATACAAAATGCCCCTAAATTCTGATCTCCGCTTTGTGTAATATTGTGAGCTGTCCAAGGACGGGCACTCTGCTTCACGGCTCCGCTCCTTTTACAATTGGGAGAGTCAGTGTCACACAATGGCACAGATCTCAAGTAACGAATATTAAAAACAGACTGTCTCAGTTCTAGAGTTTGCTCCTTCTGCCACCTTCAAGCGTGGCTTACTGGCTTGAACTAAACAAGAGTTTAATGTCGCCTTAATGACTAGCAACCGTTTACTTAATGAACTAGGACTCCCTTCAAATAAAGGAGATGGGGAAAAGCTAACACAAACCGAAACGTGCTGAGAATGCTTCGAGGGCTGAGCTACAGCAAGTGAAATGTATATCAGAAGAAATATTTATTCTGCAATGTACACGGTAATATAATTAAAAAGGTAGGATCTGAATATCAGTCTACATTGAGAGTCATCAAGAATACGCTTTATGGAAGCTGTTATAATTTCGTATACAAAAGCTGATGATAAATATAAAATGACCATACGCATTTCGGCCTCAAAGGCCTTCCTCAGTGGTCAACAGTGTATAACATAGTTTTTAGAAACACATCCAGAAAATAAACAACATAAATCGATTCTGACCAGGTGATGGCTATTGGATTTTATTTGCTAGTTGATGACACACATATGCAGAAATACTTGAAATTGTATACCGGATTATAATATCAATGGACGGTTTATGTGTGAGTACAGTTGCCATGTGAAAGGACCCATGGTTTGCTTTACAAGCTAACATCAAACCACACAATATGTGAGATAACACCTGGTCAGGATAGATTTTTTATTTTATTTTCCGGATGTGTTTCTAAATACTATGTTATATACTATTGCCTTTGAAGCCGAAACGTGTATGGTCTCGTGTTGGTCAATTTATGTATATATCATCAACTCTGTATAAGAAATTATAACAGTTTATGTAAAGCTTATTCTTGATTACCCTTATTGTAGCTTGATATCCAGGACCTATTTTTTAATCATATTATTGTGTACACTAAAGAATAAATATATTTCTTTTGATGAACATTTTATTTGCTGTTGCACCCTTGAAGCATTCCTAGAGTTCCCTTCTTCAGATGGGCCCTAGTCCACAAATGTTTATGCTGGATTAGGACTGTATTAGCCTTTAAGGTGCCACTAGACAGCTGCTTAGTTTTGTTGCCACAGAACTGACTCAGCCCTCCCTCTGGAACTGCCTCAACTATGTCCCCAAACATTTCCGTTTCCTCTGGCTTTGGTCACTCTGGCCTTACCAGCAGGGCATTCTTCAACAGCCACATATTACACAGGCTATCCTGGTAGTAATACTGGAGCATTTTATTTTATTTACAACATTTATATGCCACCTTCATGACCACTGGGGCATAGAGAGTTAGGGTGCATGTTTTAATCAACAACAATCCTAATTGAGGATCTGCTTTGTTTGCCAATAAGTTCTGCAGCACTCAAGACCACGCCATGGTTGCCAACGAAATGAACCCCACCAAAAGCAAAACCCAGCAATGTTCTCCCTTTTCGAAAACAGGAAATTACAGAGACTCCTACCAAAGCGGATTAAGTACAGTTTTGCAGGTGGGCCGGCTGCAGAGGACCGGCTCATACTGGACAGGTGGGAGGTCTAAGCGTTCCTTCAAAGGAGTCAGCAGACAGGCCAATGGGACAACCATCCTTGTGGCCTCCAGTCTGCTGGAGGGCCAGACGTTCCAGCTGAAGCGCACTCCATCCCGTTCTTCATTCTGCTGAATAAACTCCAGGTAAGTCGCCATAGAAGCACAGTGTTCCTGCAGGGGGGAGACAACAAATGTGCTCATGAACATGAATACTGGGAGCATCAAGACACAGACCCACAAGAGCCACTCTAGTTCATTTCCCACCTTTTGCACCGGGAACCAGCTAATGCACAGAATTCATGTAGAGGCACTGGGAGGCTTTGGTTCCAGATAACGATATACACAGTTCACCTGTAAGCGAAAAGGGTCTGCCCCAAGCACCACCTAGATAGAAGTCGCCTACAAGTCACCTGTAAGCCGCTCTGGGTGTTCACAAATGCAAGAGAAATCAGAACAGGTTTTTCTAAATGCTACGGCTCAGGTTCACATCACAAATGGTATACCACTTGCGATAAAAATAAGCACAGTAAAGAAGTGAAGGGCATCAAAAATGGAAATCAAAAGAAGGCAGGCAAGCTCCAAGCGAATGCTTGACTGAAAAGTTAGCAGAATAAAAACCAATCAATGTCCAATATTATCTCATTTAGAAATCCTCTACAGGGGCAACAGAATACGATATCCTTTATTTACAATGACAACTCCCTTGGGCAGCTTATTCGGCAAAGACATCCCAGGAACACCAGTCCTTCCATGTAAGGTGCTCAAGTTAATGATCTTTGTTTCTAAAAGGTATTGGACTTTGTTTCTAAAAGGTATTGGACGACATCACCCCTGACGATTACTGGCAACTAGAAAAAAACACTGGGAAATGTAATGGTTTTTATTCTGCAGGAATAAACTTCCCAAACACACATCAGTTTGAGGCTTGCCTCTCTTTTTCCAGTTTCTAAAAATAAACCTAAGCCAATGAGCTCCATTTTAGCATCTCCCTTGCAGTACCTCATTTTCACAATGCCTGAGGGGAAAGGAGCAAGAGTCCATGCAGAGACTTGCCCTGCATTTCGCAACAGGAAGTCTGAAGACAGAGTTGAAAACTATATTAGCTAGCGCATTCATACTTCTTTTCCTTCTCAATGAGCCAATTGCTTAAAATTACAGAAGCGTATAAATCAGCGGGATCTTGAATGTTAACCTTAAGATCATGCAGAGTCAAATCCAGCCCACAAATGCATTGAATCTCACAGCCCTATCAAATTCTGACATTATTGTGCCCAAGACTTCCTTTATAAGGGAAATAAACGTGTAAGGCTAGGGTGTCGAACTCATTTGTTATGAGGGCCGGATCTGACATAAATGAGACCTTGTTGGGCCAGGCCATGTGTGTCATAACATGTAATGTCAGGGAGCAGAGATAAAAAATTTATAAAGGACACAAACACACAGGTTTTGGGGGGGGGGTTTTACTTAAGATAAAAACATGCACATTAGCACTCTTGCAATATTTTGTTTAACCGTGTCTGATAACCGACACCTCTTGCTCTGAATTACTGCCTCAAAATGTCTGTGCTGTTGCAATCTTGAGTATGCTGTTCAGGTGTGTACCTGTAAAGCTGCAAACCTACGATGATGCAGCAGCAGCAGAACTGGAAGAAGCAGCAGAAGACAGCCAGTTCCACTGCGGGCCTGACAGAAGCCCTCCGGGGGCCTGTTCCGGCCCCCAGGTCGCATGTTTGGCACCCCTGGTGTAGGGGATTTCTAACTAGAAATAAAACATATTTTCCCATTGCACCTTCCCCCCCACTTCCTGTACTGGTGTGGCTTAGGGTTCCCAGCATCCAGGTGGGGCCTGGAGATCTCTGGAAACAACATGGGATTTCCAGACTGCAGAGATCAGTTCCCACGAAGGAAACGGCTACTTTGGAGGGTGGGCTCTATGGACTCCCCACCACCACCCGCTTCAAGCCTCCAGGGATTTCCCAACTCAGAGTTGGCAACCCTGTCAGCGGCCCTCGTCTTTCTGCTCGCTTCCATCCTTCTACTTCCTTTCAATGCTGTGGGCCACACAGACGTTCCATACTTTAATGCTGTGTATCTGGCTGCACCTGGACGTTTTGCTCTCCTCTAGATGGGTCGCTGTGTTCGTCTGTCTGTAGCAGTAGAAGAGAGCAAGAGTCCGGTTAGCACCAGTGTTCCCTCTAAGCTGAGTTAGTGTGAGCTAGCTCACAGTTTTTTAGCCTCCGGCTCACACATTTGTGCCTTAGCTCAGGAAGAATGGGGCTCCAGAGCAAATTAATTGATGCAGTAGCCAAATTGCTCGCTCACAACTTTAATGCCCAGTAGCTCACAAAGTAGAACTTTTGCTCACAAGACTCCACAGCTTAGAGGGAACATTGGTTAGCACCTTTAAGACTAACAAAATTTGTGGCAGGGGGTGAGCTTTTGTGTCTCACTGCTTCAGATATCTTCAGATACCGGCAACTGTGGGTGCAGTCAGACGGCGTGCTGGGAGCGGTTTAAATTGCTCCGGCCCTGATGCGGTCTTTTTTAACCTGGGGAATCGCGATCACACTCACCTCCTTGCTCCGGATTGCCGCGCTGTTTTTTTTCTCTCTCTCTCATTTTCGGTATGCGCACAGGCAACCATCTGTGGAACTAAAACTTTCACGCCTGCGCAGAACAGCGATTTCTACTTCAACCCGACTGCTGTAACCCTTCCCTTTAAACGTTAAAGGAACACTTCGCTTTAAACGTTTACCGCCGAAAATGGCATCCGCGAGATCCCGAACTTGTCTAAAGGCTAAAACTAGGCACCATTTAAACATTGTTTTTAATAACCCTGTGGTGGACCTCCGCTTTTCCGCATACCGCCAACGCTTTTTTAAAAATGGTGGGCGAAAAGCGGAAGCCTCGGGCAGCTTTTGAGCGGGGAGGGGGTTTAAACCAGAAGTGGATCGACACCGGAAGCTCGATCACACAGGGGGGAAATGCGGCTGGAACTGGAGAATCAGGAAAACACCACTTGGGGACCTGGTATCAAAATACTCCGGGTTAAAGCTGTTTTGAGCCGGAAAGCGACGGCTGGGGATGGGAGCCAGATGTTGACCGTGTGATAGTTTCTGAGGCAGACCGAAACCGGACTAAATGGCACATCTGAACGCACCCTGTGGGTGCCTTTTGGAATAAAATCAGTGGCAGAAGTGTCTCTGAAAAAGTGAGCCATGACTCCCGAAAGCTCCTTCCCCTGCCACAAATTTTGTTAGTCTTTAAGGTGCTCCTGGACTCTGGTTCTACCTCTTTTCTTTTGCACTGATTTGACATTCTTATAATAGTACTATTCTAGGAGCTGCGGTGGCTCAAGTGTTTAAGACGCTGAACTGCAGGCTGTGGAAGGTCAGTAGTTCAGCAGTTCGAGACCTGAGTTGCCACATGATGGAGTGAGCTCCCGTCTCTAGTTCCAGCTCCTGCCAACCTAGTAGTTCGAAAGCAAGAAATTGCAAGTCGATAAATAGGTACCCCTTCGGTGGGAAGGTAACAGCGTTCCGTGCGCCTTGGTGTCTAGTCATGCCGGCCTCATGACCACGGAAACGTCTTCGGACAGCGCTGGCTCTTCGGCTTTGAAACGGAGATGAGCACCGCAACTCTAGAGTCGGACTTGACTGGCTTTCGAGCAAGGGAACCTTTATCTTTACCTTTAGGGGGCATTCACATGGCCGATCTTTTCCTATTTTGATTTCGTAGGACCTTTTTGGAAATATCACAGTTCAAAGCACCTTTGGATGCCTTGTTGAATGGGGCGGGGCGCATTTTGGAGGTCTCCCTCACGTCAGTGCCCTTTCCATTGCCTCAGCTCCCTCTGGGGCCAATCCTGTACGCACGCCCACACACACCAGAGAGCTGCTAGATAAGAGGTGCCGGAACTCTCAAGAGGGAAATGTTCTCAATCTGTATACTGAAAACTCATGAACTCTTAAACATTTTTAAAAGAATCTTGTTGAAGAGGTTCTGGAACTTTGTTCTGGTGCGTCCCCCCCGGGGGGAAAAAGTTTGGCTAGATCATTACAATGCTTCTTCAAAAAAGTCTCCGTCCCGCTTCACTGCAGAAATAGCAAACATCAGACTGGACAATGTACAGGGAGACTTGGGCTTAACACCAGACCTACTCTTCTGAATCAGACCAAAGATTATTCTGCTTTTAACAGTAGTCAGCCAGACGCCTCTAAGAATCTTACAAGCAGGACAAGAAGGGCAATCTGCCTTCCCTGCCGTCTGTCCTCAACCTCCAGCATTACAGGTACTCTGCCACTGAATGGAGGTCCTGGGTTTTCTTGTCTTATATTTATAGGCCATTGACAGACCTCCTCCTCTATTAATTGGACCCAGGGCTATTTTTGGGCAGGAACGCACAGGAACGGAGTTCCGGCTGGCTCCCAAGTTGGCCACGCCCAGCAGGAACTCATTAGCATAATAGGCCACACCCAACAGCAGGAACTCATTAGGACTGGCTACATTAGGGGTGTGTGGCCTAACATGCAAAGGAGTTCCTGCTACAAAAAAAGGCCCTGGGTTTTGACAACAAACAAGGTAAACAGAATAACAAGCAAAAGGTGGGTGTGGCTGGATGACCATTCTGGTAACATGGGGGTGCAGCCTAATATGCTAATGAGCTGTGCTGTCAGGGGTGTGTCCTAATAAGCAAATCAATTTCTGCTGTTGGGTGTGGCCTATTATGCTAATGAGTTCCTGCTGGGCTTTTTCTACAAGAAAAGCCCTGATTGGACCAATACTTTAAAAAAAATCACAGTCTAGGCTAGTGCTGTGCCAGTCAACCACACATCTTCTATCAGTGGATCCCAAAAGCTATTTAAGTGTTGTGTGGGAAAGAAGGACTTCTAGGGTTGCCAGACTCCAGGTGGGACCTGGGGATCCATGCCCTGGAATTACACTTTAAGAATCCCAATCAGGGCCTGGCTCTGGTTAGCGTTTTGGAAATAAATGAGTGATAAATGACGTGTCCTTATTATTTATTTATTAGTTTTAAACATGAGCCTAATGGGTGCCGCACAAGAAAAAAACATTTGCCCCACAAACCAAAAAATCCTTTGGGTCTGACCTGAACCTGCAACAGACCAATCCCACTGGATGAGCCAGTCCTACAGTTATGAAAGAGGGAACGGGGAGGGGAAAAAATGATTTCTCACAATACCATCCCCAAGGTCTAACTTACTTACTGGCAAGCTTTTAGGGAGATACCGTGTGGTGCGCGCCCATCCTGACTTACAGGATGCTACTGGATCAGTGCGCAAAAGTAGCTGAGCTTGGTCTTTCTGCTGGCTTTACTATCTGGCCCATCTGCATTCCACCCTTCCTTCCATGAACATATGCGCTTCTCCCCCCCCCCCACTCTCACCTCACAACAACCCTGTGAAGGAGGCTCAACTAAAAGCCAACGGATGACCTAGGGAAGCTGCGTGGCACAGAAGGATTTGATTCAACAGGTCTCCAGCCTCCGCCTCACCCCAGGTTCCTTCCTGGATGAGGCTAACCTCTCTGAGGTTCTAGTGCCGTGGTGGCGAACCTATGGCATGGGTGCCAGAGGTGGCACTCAGAGCCCTCTCTGTGGGCACGCGTGCCATCGCCCCAGCCAGGCCCAGACCATCATTAAAGTGTCGAATTCTCTGCCAAATAATTTTAAGTAAATGAAAGCATTTGGGATTGCTTTCCTTACTTTGTCTCAGAGTGCAGCTGTGGGGAAGGGGGGGGCTCATATGAATGAATAATAAATACCCCTCCTCGTATAGGGGGTGGGGAATAGTCCCCCTGAACACAGACCTCTAACAAGTCAGAGGAAAGAGCCCTATCCAACCTCACCTTAGAGTTGCCAGCAGTGTCCCCTCTAAGCTGAGTCGGTGTGAGTTAGCTCACAGCTTTTTTAGCCTCCCGCTCGCACATTTTTGTCTTAGCTCAGGAAGGGATGGCTCCAGAGCAAACCAATTCATGCAGCAGCCAAATCGCTGGCTCACAACTTTAAGGCCAGTCGCTCACAAAGCAGAACTTTTGCTCACAGGACTCCTCATCTTAGAAGGAGGAGGAGATTGGATTTATACCCTGCCCTTCAGTACCCAAAGGAGTCTCAGAGCGTCTTACAAACTCCTTTCCCTTCCCCTCCCCACAACAGACACCCTGTGAGGTAGGTGGGGCTGAGAGAGCTCTGAGAGAACTGCCCTTGAGAGAATAACTCTGACAGAACTTGTGACCGACCTAGGGTGCTGCAAATGGAGGAGTGGGGACTCAAACCCAGTTCTCCCAGATTAGAGAACTTAACCACGACGCCAAACTGAAGAAGAAGAAGAGGAGATTGGATTTATACCCCACCCTTCACGACCCAAAGGTGTCTCAGAGAGGCTGACAAACTCCTCTCCCTCCCCCTCCCCACAACAGACACCCTGGGAGGAAGAAGAAGAAGAAGAGATTGGATTTACACCCCGCCCTTCACTTGGAGTCTCAGAGCGGCTTACAAACTCCTTTCCCTTCCCCTTCCCACAACAGACACCCTGTGAAGTGAGTGGGGCTGAGAGAGCTCTGACACAAAATGCTCTTTTACAAGAACAGCTCTTATCAGAACTACGGCTTGCCCAAGGCCACCCAGCAGCTGCAAGTGGCGGAGCGGGGAATCGAACCCGGTTCTCCCAGATTAGAGTCCGCGCACTTCGCCACTGACACCAAACTGGCTCTCTTAGAGGGAGCATTGGTTGCCAGGTCTGGGTTGGAAAAGACCTGGAGACTTTGGGAGGGTGGAGCCAGGAGAGGGCGGGGTTTGGGAAGGG
>NW_015159773.1:241134-253480 GCF_001447785.1 Gekko japonicus
TCCTCCCCCCCTTCTTCTCCCCCCCCCCACCACGGGGAATACTGACTGGACGACAATTCAACTCTCCCCCATCCCCCTTTTCGTTTCCTTTTTTACCTCAGAGAGAGCCCCTCTCTCTCGCTCTCTCTTCCCTCCACAGCCTCCTCCGAACCTTCTCTCGAAGCCACGCCCGCCCCGGCAAGGACAGCTCAGCGGCCGCCTGCCCGCACTTAGGATGGCGCCGCCGACGTCGCCGCAAGGGGCGCTTCCGGCCGGAAGTCGATGCCGCCCGCCATCTCAGAGGAGGGCAGCCGGGTGCGGGTGTCCCGGAACGGAGGAGTGCCCGCTTCCAAAATGGAAGGCGGCGGTCACCAAGGTGACCGTCCCGGAGCCGCTTTTGCAGCCGCTGTGGCAAGGTGGCGGCGGCGCTGAGTCGAGGCTAGGCAAGGTCTGAGCGCCGCCCGGCGGGACTTGGCGTCTCCTTCTGCGGGTCCAGGAGGACGCAGAACGGGCCCCAGTCGCACGGCGGCTGATTTGTTGTGTGGGGATCTGTGTTGTCCCGAAGCAGCGGGACAAAGTTTGGGTCCAGTCAGGAACCTTTCAGACCAACGCAGTTGAATTCAAGGCTTGAGCTTTCATGCGCCAAGCCACCAAGCACGCTTCTTCAGGCAGATGGGACCAAATCCCCTTGAGGGTTATTTACAAGCCCTTAGTTCGAAAGCAAGACATTGCAAGTAGATAAATAGGGACCCCTTCGGTGGGAAGGTGACAGCGTTCCGTGCGCCTTGGTGTTTAGTCACGCCGGCCACGTGACCACGGAAACGTCTTCGGACAGCGCTGGCTCTTCGGCTTGGAAACGGAGATGAGCACCGCAACCCTAGAGTCGGACTCGACTGGCTTTCGAGCAAGGGAGACCTTTACCTTTAGATGTACAATTCCTGCCAACCTAGCAGTTTGAAAGCAAGAAATTGCAAGTAGATAAATAGGTACCACTTCGTGCTGCTGTTGTTTACCTTGGAAACATCGATGAGTCCTTTAAGAGTTCCCTAATCAGCCTCTTGTGGTTAAGACGCTGGTTCCAGCTCCTGCCAACCTAGCAGTTCGAAAGCAAG
Source organism: Gekko japonicus (assembly GCF_001447785.1). Taxonomy (NCBI): domain Eukaryota; kingdom Metazoa; phylum Chordata; class Lepidosauria; order Squamata; family Gekkonidae; genus Gekko; species Gekko japonicus. The sequence goes on from NW_015159773.1 coordinate 242,226, forward strand.
ACATTGCAAGTAGATAAATAGGTATCACTTCGGTGGGAAGGGAACAGCGTTCCGTGCACCTTGGTGTTTAGTCATGCCGGCCACATGACCACGGAAACGTCTTCAGACAGCACTGGCTCTTCGGCTTGGAAACGGAGATGAGCACCGCAACCCTAGAGTTGGACTCGACTGGCTTTCGAGCAAGGGAACCTTTACTTTTACCTTTAAGAGGGGCCACTCCAGTGATTCCACCCTCTTTTTTCCTGTAAATGACCCTTGAGGGGATCTTGTTCCATCTGTCTGAAGAAGCCTGCTTTGCACATGAAAGCTTACACTTTGAATCAAAAGCTTCCCACAATTAGAAAAGACACCTTTGGACATTTATCTGCTATTCAGACCTATTTATTGCTGTTGACCTTATAACCTTAGCTTGTTATTTTGGACTTTGCAAATCTTAAACATCATCATGTATTTCCCTGTCTATAAGTTTGAACCTCACACACCATTCCAATGTATTTGAAAAAGTGTGCCTTGCACACGAAAGCGCACACCTTGAATAAAACCTTTCTTGGTCTTAAAGGTGCCGCTGGACTCAAGCGTTGCTGCTTCAGACCAACACGGCCAGTATTCCCTCTAAGCTGAGTTAGTGTACGCTAGCTCACATTTTTTTAGCCTCCAGCTCACACATTTTTGTCTCAGCTCAGGAAGGATGGCTCCAGAGCAAACTAGGTTATTCAGTAGCCAAATCAATCGCTCACAACTTTAATGCCAGTAGCTCACAAAGTAGAATTTTTGCTCACAGGACTCCACAGCTTAGAGGGAGCATTGACGGTGACCCACCTGAATCTGCTCCTAAGCTTTTAAGACCAACAAAGTTTAATTCTGCGTATAAGCCTTTGTGCGAATGCACAGTTCTTCAGAAGTCTAGTAGCACCTTGAAGACCAACAAAGTTTAATTCTGGGTACAAGTGTTCATGTGCGTGCAGAAGTGTGCACACTTCTTCAGAAGTCCAGGGGCACCTTTTGTTGGCAGTGAAGGGACTTTGCACTGTCTCTTAGCCTCAGACTTCAGAGGGGGGACTATAAGAGAGTCAGAGAGGGAGGGGCAGGACACTGAATACCCTTCCCTTCTACTGTTCTGATGCTGTCCCTTTGATGTGTAGATTACTCCTTCTAATAACTTGTACTGTTATTTTATGCCAATAAAGGCGAACTTGAACTTGATTACTCCTTCTAGTCTTAACATCTCTCCACACTGTGCCAGCCTCCTCCATCTGGGCACCATGAGGGCAGGACATGCTTCCTGCATTTCTATCCATTTTAGCTAGTTAGACTAGATTAGACTCAGGGCCGGCCCCAGCTTATTTTGCACTCTAGGCAAGGATCCCTTCTGGCGCCCCCGTGCCCCCCCCGGGGGGGGGCTGTTGGCGGGGGGTGAGTGCAGTTTGGCGCCCCTCATCAGGGCACCTGGAGAAGAGGCTGACTGGCAGGGTGCTCACAAGCCGTCGCTCCCCCAGCCCTACTGCTGCAGCTGCCAGTCCCCGGCCGCGAGGAGGAGGAGGAGGAGAAGCGCTCCGCTGGGAAGCCGAGGGGGCAGGCAGGGAGAAGTTAGCCAGCCAAAGAGGTGGCAGGCAGCAGCAGGGGTTACCCGACCGTAGAAATGCAGGTCTTTAGGCTGGGGGGAGCCTTTTGGTGGGGGACGAGTGCAGTTTGGCACCCCTAACGGTTGGTGTGCTCTAGGTGAACGCCTAGTTCGCCTAGTGAGCGAGCTGGCCCTGATTAGAATCCTGCTCCTATCCTGTCTAGAATGGAGTTCCTTACAAGAAAAGACTCATATTCGTTTTTGCAAAGCTTAAAGAGGCTCCCTGTGTAACTTTGTTTCTTGTCAGCACACACAAACCAGATAGACTCTGCTGTGCTATGTGCCTTGAGCACTCTGCTAGCCCAAAATAATCCTTCACCTTTAAGACCAACCAAGTTTTATTCTGGGTATATATTCTTATACCCAGAATGAAACTTTGTTGGCCTTCAAGGTGCCACTGGACTCAAACCTGGTTCTGTTACTTCAGACCAACATGGCTACTAGGTTTGCCAAGTCCCCGGTGTATGCACAGCGGGGGACTCCAGCTGCGGTCCGACCAATACAGTTTTATTCTGGGTATTAGAATAACATTTTGTTGGTCTGAATGGTCCCACAGTTAGAAAAGCTACCTTTAGACATTTATCTGCTAGTGTGACATATTTATTGCTTTAGAACTGTTGACTTTATAGCCTTAACTTGTTATTTACTGTCACTTTGCATATCTGGACCGTCATCATGTTGCATGTTAATTTGCTGTTCATTCTCTGGCTATAAGTTTGAACCTTCCCTGCCATTCTAACGTATTTGATAAAGTATGCGTGCACACAAAAGCTCATAACTTGAATAAAAATTTGCTGGTCTTAAAGGTGCCATCGGACGCTAAATTTGTTGCATTACACATAACAGTGATAGGGTTCAGACGTTCCAGCCTCTCTTGGGGTAAAAGGTTCCCTTGCTCGAAAGCCAGTCAAATCCAACTCTAGGGTTGCGGTGCTCATCTCCGTTTCCAAGCAGAAGAGCCAGCGCTGTCCGAAGACGTTTCATGGTCATGTGGCCGGGATGACTAAACACCAAGGCGCACGGAACGCTGTTACCTTCCCACCGAAGCGGTACCTATTTATCTACTTGCAATTTTTTGCTTTCGAACTGCTTGGTTGGCAGGAGCTGGAACTAGAGACAGGAGCTCACTCCATCATGCGGCACCCGGGTCTCGAACTGCTGAACTACTGACCTTCCACAGCCTGCAGTTCAGCGTCTTAACCACTTGAACCACCGCAGCTCTTAATGCTTCTATGCCTGTAAAGGTAAAGGTTCCCTTGCTCGAAAGCCAGTCGAGTCCGACTCTAGGGTTGCGGTGCTCATCTCCATTTCCAAGCCGAAGAGCCAGCGCTGTCCAAAGACGTTTCTGTGGTCATGTGGCCGGCATGACTAAACACCAAGGCGCACGGAATGCTGTTTCCTTCCCACCGAAGTGGTACCTATTTATCTACTTGCAATTTCTTGCTTTCGAACTGCTAGGTTGGCAGGAGCTGGAACTAGAGACGGGAGCTCACTCCGTCATGCGGCACCCGGGTCTCGAACTGCTGAACTACTGACCTTCCACAGCCTGCAGTTCAGCGTCTTAACCACTTGAGCCACCGCAGCTTGGGGTACCTGTAAGCAAAATAACGAGGTAGGTAAATACAAGTGATCAAGAAGAAGTCTCCTGTACTCTGCAAAAAATTAACTGAGGTCCACACAAGGATTTAGATCTGAAAGCACGCCATCCAATTTTTAGCACTGCAAGCACTTTATTGCTAATTGTTAATTACATGTATATGAATGAGTATGCATTTTATGTAGTTTGAAAATTTTATGGTTATGCCGACCAGGTACATTGTGCCGTTTTTGTTAGCCGCCCTGAGCCTGTTCGCAGGATGGGCAGGGTATAAATATAATAAATAAATAGTATGATGAAACAAATTAGGTACAGCCAGTTAAATTTTCTAAAAAGTGGGACCTGTATTGCTATTAGAAGCTGTAGTGAGTCAGGAAATCCAAGTCTCTGTCTAAGCCAGGATGACAGGTAGCGTTTAATAGACAATGAACCCAGTGAAGGAGGCAGTCCTGTGATTGGAGGCACATTACAACTGAAAGATCAACAGAGCAACAGCAGTGGAGAGGAGGCCATTGTTCCAGGGTGAATTGGGGCTGTTTGGATGGTTGTGCTGCTCTCTTTCACAATGGTTCATGTATTTAGGACTTTCTCATTTACCACAATTCTCCCGTTTATTGAAAGCAATTGTATGCCAACCAGGGCTCTTTTTGTAGAAAAAGCCCAGCAGAAACTCATTAGCATAATAGGCCACACCCAACAGCAGAAACTCATTAGCATATTAGGCCACACCCCTGACAGCACAGCTCATTAGCACATTAGGCCACACCCCCATGTTACCAGAAGTGTGGTTATCCAGCCACACCCACCTTTTGCTTCTTATTCTGTTGACCTTGTTTGTTGTCAAAACCCAGGGCCTTTTTTTGGAGCAGGAACTCCTTTGCATGTTAGGCCACACACCTCTAATGTAGCCAATCCTAATGAGTTTCTGCTGTTGGGTGTGGCCTATTATGCTAATGAGTTCCTGCTGGGCGTGGCCAACTCGGGAGCCAGCCGGAACTCCGTTCCTGTGCGTTCCTGCCCAAAAATAGCCCTGATGCCAACAACTTCTTTACTCCCATCCTGCCCCTCGTCCCGATGCTTTGGGGAGTTATCTGCTCTTGTGGAGATTCTGGGGATGAGGAGTGGGAGGCGGTAGAGAGGGGAAAGTGTTTCTCCAGACAACCTATGCACATTCTTCTTTGTCAACCACAGTTTTTCCATAGAAGAAGGATTTTGCTGCTGAGATCCCTTTAATGAGACCTCTGGTGAGATGACTAAACACAACAGAGGCCAAAGGAGGCCTTCAGAAGTAGTTCCTGTTCAAATGAAGAATTTGAATCACCTGGGGGGGAAATGGGAATACAAAAGGTTTTTAAAAAAACATTTATTTAATACTGAGGCTATAAAGAACGTACCTGTTTCAATTGCTAGGTTGATTGTTACAGATTCATAAGTAAGCACTGCCAAGCTGCTGCATAAAGGAAGAATTCTTCCATTGTCAAAAAGCTACCTGGGAGAGATTAGACACCCTTTCCCTGCGGTTAAAAATAGCGTTCTGCAAGAACGAGTGCCTGTGCACCAACGAGCCAGTCTAATACCATTATTATCTAGGCTTGTTGACTCCAAGTGGGGAAATTCCTGTAGATTTGGGTGTGGAGCTGGGAGAGAGGGTGGGATTTAGGGAGGGAAGCTACCACAGTGGGGGAGAATGCCATTTCCTGTAGGAGAATTGATATCTGTTGTCTAGAGATCAGCTGCAATTCTGGGAGATATCCAGGATCCTGCCTGGAGGTTGGCAACCCATATCTGGAAGAAAATTCAGACACCCCTTAGCACCTGCACTCACACATACCGATGCCTTCCAACCCATTAAAGAATCTTCAGTTGATTAAAGATTGCCAATTCTTGCCCGGCAATTAAATTTCAATAAATATGCAAAAGCTCAGTACAGGTGTTAGGTTTGAGATGCTGCAGCGTAAAAAAAAAAAGAAAGAATGTAAATGTGGTACTAATAATTAATTGCTTGCTATTATTAACTTCATTTATGCCTCCCTTTTCTCCCCAGTAGCTTATAACATTCAGCTCTTTTTGTAGCAGGTACTCATTTGCATATCAAGCAACACACCCCTAATGTAGCCAATCCTCCAAGAGCTTACAGTAGCTCCTATAAGAAGAGCTCTGTAAGCTCTTGGAGGGTTGGCTACATTAGGGGTGTGTGGCCTAATATGCAAAGGAGTTCCTGCTACAAAAAGAGCCTCACAACAGTGCTGTGAAGTAGGCTAAGCTGAGAGTCTGTGACCGCCCCAAGGTCACCCGCTGAATGTCCACGGCAGACAGACTGGGGATTTGAACGTGGGTCTTCGGATCCTAGTCCACTACTCGAACCACGACAATACGCTGGGGGAAGGGAGGGCCCCCCAGCATGGTACCATTCCACAGAGTCCACCTTTCAAAGCAGCCATTTTCTCCAGGGGAACCGATCTCTGTCAGCTGGAGCGGGAGATCCCCAGGCCCCACCTGGAGGCTGGCAACCCTAGGATTTGGGGGTGGCGCCTAGGGAAGAGAGGGACCTCAGTGGAGTACAATTCCAGAGTCCCCCTCCCAAAGCATCCATTTTCTCCAAGGAACGGATCTCTGTCCAGAGCAGTGTTCCCTCTAAGCTGAGTTAGTGTGAGCTAGCTCACAGGTTCTTAGCCTCTGGCTCACACATTTTTGTCTCAGCTCGGGAAGGACGGCTCCAGAGCAAACTGATCTATGCAGTAGCCAAATCACTCGCTCAGGACTTCAATGACAGTAGCTCACAAAGCAGAATTCTTGCTCACGAGACTCCATAGCTTAGGGAGCCTTGGTCCAGAGATGAGCTATAATTCCGGGGGATCCCCAGGTCCCCCCTGAAGCCTGGCATCCCTGGAAACGTCTGTCGCCAATACTTTCTTTGGCTGTCTTGGTTACTGTGACTCTACCCATGACTGTAAAAGGGCAACTGACAGATGTCCAGGTACTTAAAAAAGAAAAAAGAGAGAGAGTATTAAATGAATGTTCCTTAATCGCCGAGAACTTCTCTCCAGCCCTTGGAAGGCAATACCATCTAGATAGTGGGCAGCAGGGCTTTTTTTGTAGAAAAAGCCCAGTAAGAACTCATTAGCATAATAGGCCACACCCAACAGCAGAGACTCATTAGCATATCAGGCCACACCCCATGCCTTCCCTTGGCTTGCTCGGGCAAGCCGGCCCTTGGAGGGGAGGGGAGGCAGTTTAAACTGCCTTCCCTTGGCTTGCCTGGGTGCCCCACGGCTGCGGGGAGCCCGGGCAAGCCCCCTTTGAAGGGAAGGGAAGGCAGTTTAAAGGCTTGCCCGGGTATCCCTCCTTGGACAGGCCAGGGAAGGCACGGGGTGGAGAAATGCCTCCCTGATTCTTCCAGGGGGCCCCCTGGCCCGCCTGCCTCGGAGTCACTGGGGGGGTCGCTCTCCAGGCCACACACGCAGAGGTTTTGGCTGTAATGGGCGTGGCCAACTCTGGAGCCAGCTGGAACTCCGTTCCTGTGCGTTCCTGCCCAAAAATAGCCCTGGTGGGCAGAGCAGATAAATAGTTTGGAGCCAGTTTTGCAGTTTCAGTTTAGAGGGAGCATTGCTGGCAGGTGCCCCACAGTGTAAGGAATGAAAGAAACTCAATCCCAGAGGCAGTTGAAGGCAAGAGGCCTAGCAAATTTTGAATAATCTACAAAAATCTGAGAAAGTGAGGGGATTAAATGGGAAGGAAAAGAGGTTGGAGGAAACATTTTTGGGCTACGGTCTAAGAAGCCGAATGGGGCATCAGAGAATGAAGGGTGAGTGTGGTATAATGGATGAAGTGTCCGTGTAGAATCGAGGAGACCCAAGTCCAGATCCCCAATCTGACACGGAAACTCACTCAGTTACCTTGGGCTAATTACACACTTTCATCTTAAATTTACATGTGAGGATAAAATGGAGAAGAGGAGAACGATGTAAGCTGCTTTGGGTCCCTGTCAAACTCGGGCATCTGACATCAAGACTGGCTGAATTGGTTGCATCGTCTGTTCTTCATTTACACTGCTTGTATTCTGTATCCTTATCGCTGCCCTCGTTTGCCATTAAATTCCTTGGTGGGGGGAGAGTGTGTGTCGTTTGCTTGGGAGGATTGCTTGGTAATTTTCAACAGGGAGCCCCAAGACATCTTTCACACGAGAAATGTCCTTGGAGAAGACTGTGCCTGGCTAGATAGTGACTGTATATCTTTCAGAGTCACTGTAGTAATGCTGACATATGTGTGCATGGAATTTGGGTTTTTTTAACCTATATCTTGTCTTTTCCCGCCTTTACAAATCAGTCCTAACAAAGAGCTTGAACCCACAGAATCTCATATCTTTAAATAAAGCATTCATTGCCAAAGTGTGTGCGGAATGTGATTTGACTGGGAACTGGCAGTCCCCACTGGAGATAAAGGCGGGGTGGCTCAAGTGGTTAAGACGCTGAACTGCAGGCTGTGGAAGGTCGGTCATTCAGCGGTTCGAGACCCGGGTGTGCCGCATGACGGAGTGAGTTCCCGTCTCTAGTTCCAGCTCCTGCCAACCTAGCAGTTCAAAAGCAAGAAATTGCAAGTAGATAAATAAGTATCACTTTAGTGGGAAGGGAACAGCATTCCGTGCGCCTTGGTGTTTAGTCATGCCGGCCACATGACCACGGAAACGTCTTCGGACAGCGCTGGCTCTTCGGCTTGGAAACGGAGATGAGCACCGCAACCCTAGAGTCGGATTCGACTGTCTTTCGAGCAAGGGAACCTTTACCTTTACCTTTATTAATAAAGTAGATGAATTCTGTGTCGAAGGAATAATTCTGCTGCTTCTGTGGTTACTGTACCATTTAACTTGGCAAATCCTTAGGGTCAAGTAAAGGTAATGGAGGTGAAATACTGCATTTCATATAGATCTGAAGTAACCAGACAATTATTTGGTCGTCGCCTTCTAGTTGTCTCTATTGCTTATTGTTACTGTCAAATTTCCCACCTCAGCTGCAGTCCTCGCTCCCTTCCTCTCTCCATCGACTTCCTCTTAAAGGGCAAACAGATGGACCATGAAATAGGCTCCCTGATAATAATAATCTCCTTCTTGATGCTGCTCTGTCAAACCTGTTAAGTGTCGATGCTACGAAATGGCGTGCTGGTATTATAGGAGGAGGTCTATGGTAACAGCAGAAAATGGGATGTCATCCGCAGAGACCTGCAGTTGTCTGAATACTAAGGAGCATTTTTTTTTGTTTGCATTCAAGGCTGAAGTGATTCCAAGTGGTTTTCAGGACAACAGTAACAGCAAGGATTTAACTATCATCTGGTGAGTGACAACCGAAAACTGGGTCATAATCTGATTGAAGGCATGAGTGATCCAGTACCGTCATTTTCTGTCTCTATCTCTTTTTCTTTTGAGAGAAGACAGGAACCCTTCATCTTCCCATGTCACGGTCCCCTGCAGGAGTGGCTCCTGTGGTGCTTTGAAAAGTAAAAACAAGCAAACATCCAGGCTCACAAGTGGGTAGGGTTGCCCAGTGTCCCCTCTAAGCTGAGTGAGTGTGAGCCAGCTCACAGTTTTTTAGCCTCTGGCTCACACATTTTTGTCTCTGCTCAGGAAAGATGGCTCCAGAGCAAACTAGTTTATGCAGTAGCCAAATCGCTCGCTCACAACCTCAGTGCCAGTAGCTCATAAAGTAGAATTTTTGCTCACAAGACTCCACAGCTTAGAGGGAACATTGGTTGCCACCTCTGGGTTGGGAAATTCCTGGAGATTTGCGGGGTAGAACGGGAGGATGGTGGGCAATGTTCACTCTAAGCTGTGGAGTCTTGTGAGCAAAAATTCTACTTTGTGAGCTACTGGCATTAAAGTGGTGAGCGAGCAATTTGGCTACTGCATAAATTAGTCTGCTCTGGAGCCATCCTTCCTGAGCTAAGACAGAAATGTGTGAGCCAGAGGCTAAAAAACTGTGAGCTAGCTCACACTAACTCAGCTTAGAGGGAACACTGATGGTGGGGTTTGAGGAAGGGAGGGACCTCGACGGGGTACATAGAGTCTAGCTTCCAAGGTGGCTATTAAATCCTGGGTTCAAGATGCATTGCAGTGAACAGCTCTACTTTATTAAGTGATTCAGCAGATACAAGACTGAGACCTGAGGGCAACAGCCTTGTTTAAAGAGAATGCAAAGACCACACCCAAACACACCCCACTCCCAGTGATAGGCTATTTAAATAACATTCGTTTCTCATTGGTCACCTCCAGAGTCCTGGTGGGCTATTGTTCTAGAGCTCCAAGCTCAGCCAATCTCTGGTACCCAATCCTGGAATATTCCAGCCCTAATACATAACAGTGGCCATTTTCTTTGGGTAAACTGATCTCTGTCAGATGGAGATCAGTTGTAATCCGAGGAGTTCTCCAGCACCACCTGGAAGCTGGCAACCCTACAAATAGGGTTGCCAGCAGGGGTCATTTCGTAGAAAAAGAGATGCAGGAGCTCATTAGCATAGCTCATTAGCATAACTTATTTGCATACGCCACACCCCCTGACATCACCGGAAGTGTGTCAGAAGGCAACACCCACCGCTCAGGCTCCACTGGACTGTTTTGGATTGCTAGCTATTGGGGGGGGGGAACGTGCAGATCTGCCCTCGCAGAGGAGGGAGAGCTTGCACCTGAATAAAACCTGGTTTTAAAGGTGCCACTGGACTGTTTTGGACCGGGGGCTGGGGGGGAGCTCTGCAGCTTACCTGGCTGCTTCTTGCTCTGACTGAGGGCTGCTGGGAGCAGGGGGAGGGGATTGTTGCATGTGCCCGCCCCCTGAGCTCTTTACTGCCGGAGCTCTGCTCCTGTGCGCTCCCACAGGAAATGAGCCCTGGTTGCCAGCCTCCAGGTGGGGCCTGGAGATCTCCCGCTTTTACAACTGATCCCCAGCTGACAGGGATCGGCTCCCCTGGAGAAAATGACTGGTTTGAAGGGGTGGGCACTATGGCATTGCTCCATGCGCTGACAGGGATCGGCGCCCCTGGAGAAAATGACTGGTTTGAAGGGGTGGGCACTATGGCATTGCTCCATGCGGAGGCTCCTCCCCTCCCCAAACCCCGCCCTCTCCTGGATCCACCCCCAAAGTCTCCAGGTATTTTTCAACTCACGATCTGGCAACCCTACCTACAAATGGCATGGCAGCACCATGATGGGCGGACTCAGGGATGTGGTCTCATCTAGCTTGGCCCTAAGGAGAAAATGGGTATTACCCATATCCAGGGCTTTTTTGGTAGAAAAAGCCCAGCAGGAACTCATTAGCATAATAGGCCACACCCAACAGCAGAAACTCATTAGCCTATTAGACCACACCCCTGACCGCGCAGCTCCCTCCCAGGATTGGCTTCCCCAGGTGCCCCGCGGTTTGCGGGGCGCCTGGGGAACCCAAGGCGGGGAGGCAGTTTAAACTACCATCCCTCCCTGGATCGGCTTGGCTTGCGAGTCACCTGGGGAACCCGAGAGGGGGGGCTGTAGGCGTGGCCAACTCGGAAGCCAGCCGGAACTCCGTTCCTGTGCGTTCCTGCCCCAAAATAGCTCTGCTGTTTCTCCTACTGCGGTTGTAACTCAGGGCTCTGCCTTGTTTATAGTACACCCTGCCTTGGGCAGTTTGTTTGTCCTGCCTTCTAATTTTGTAATCCCAGCCCCTTTGCGCTGGATGTTCTGTGCTGTATGATTGTGCATTGTGTTTTTCCTTCCTTTTGTTCTGTCATCTGCGTGGTGTGCGTTGTCTTCTAATTGTGGGAATCCTAGTCCTAGTGAATTGTGCGTTGTGTGTCTTCTGCTGTATAAATGCATGGCCTGTTATTCTGTAATCTTAATTCTGTAAGCGGTGGTGCAGAGGATTTTTCCCTGCTTAACAATAACATCTGAACTGCCATGCTTTGGCAGTTCTAGCCCCGTGCTGGTGTGAGCAACCAAGCCTTGTCCTAGCTCATCGTCTACCCAGCGATTCGAAAGCTTCGGCGAGTAGATAAATTGGGGACCACCCGTAAGGGGGT
>NW_015159773.1:253814-254795 GCF_001447785.1 Gekko japonicus
GGTGGGATCTGGTCCATGGGGTCACGAAGAGTCGGACTCGACTGTGCAACTGAACAACAAGAAGTCCTAGTGAATTTTGTGTTGCATGTCTTATACTGTATAAATGCATGGTCTGTTATTCTGTGATCTGCCTGGTGTCTCAACAGTGAGAAAGGTGGGCTGTAAACGAATGAATAAATGACACGCGCCGCTGAGTAAATGACACGCACTGCTCTGGCTGGGGAAATTCCGGGAGGTTTTCGGGGAGTGGGGTGGCCTGGGCAGGGCAGGGTTCGAGGAGGGGCGGGGCCTCAGCAGGGTACCATGTCACAGAGTCCACCCTCCAGAGCAGCCATTTTCTCCAGGGGAGCTGATCTCTGTCGTCTGGAGATCAGTTGTAATCGAGGGAGACCTCCAGGGCCCCACCTGGAGGATGGCAAGCCTAGCCGCTGACCAGGTCCCTCCGCCTTCTGAAACGACTGCAGTTGGCCAGGTCTGAGTCGAGCACCGCTGGCCAAGCTCCAGAGCTTTAGCTCTGCGTCCTCCTGGCTGCTGGAGGCCCTTCAGGGCACTGGCTCACTGGCAGGAGCTTTCCCTGTAAGTTAAATGGCCACTCCATCCCTGACTGATTATACGCCTCCGGGAATGAGTGGAGGGGCAGAGAGACAAAACTGTGGGGCTCCGTGGACCCCTGGAGCCAGCCAGCCATGAGATGTGTATGAGCATGCCCGAGACCAGGGGTCATTTCCTGCAGGAGCGCACAGGAGCGGATCTCCGGCAGTAAAGAGCCCAGGGGGTGGGCACATGCAACAAGCCCCACCCCCTGCTCCCAGCAGCCCTCTGTCAAAGCAAGAATTAGCCAGGTTAGTTGCAGAGCCCCCCCAGTCCAAAACAGTCCAGTGGCACCTTTAAGACCAGGTTTTATTCAGGTACAAGCTCTCCCTCCTCTGCGAGGACAGATCTGCACATTCCCCCCCCCCAATAGCTAGCGATCCAAAACAG
>NW_015159773.1:254814-267773 GCF_001447785.1 Gekko japonicus
TTAAGACCAAGTTTTATTCAGGTACAAGCTCTCCCTCCTCTGCGAGGACAGATCTGCACGTTTCCCCCCCAATAGCTAGCAATCCAAAACAGTCCAGTGGCACCTTTAAGACCAAGGTTTATTCAGGTACAAGCTCTCCCTCCTCTGTGAGGGCAGATCTGCACGTCCCCCCCCCCCAATAGCTAGCAATCCAAAACAGTCCAGTGGCACCTTTAAGACCAAGTTTTATTCAGGTACAAGCTCTCCCTCCTCTGCGAGGACAGATCTGCACATTCCCCCCCCCCAATAGCTAGCGATCCAAAACAGTCCAGTGGAGCCTGAGCGGTGGGTGTTGCCTTCTGACACACTTCCGGTGATGTCAGGGGGCGTGGCGTATGCAAATAAGTTATGCTAATGAGTTGTGCTAATGAGCTCCTGCACCTCTTTCCCCACGAAATGACCCCTGCCTGAGACTCTTTGCAGGCTGACTTCCTATCCTAAGAAAGAGACTCCTGGTCAATGTTCCCTCTAAGCTGTGGAGTCTTGTGAGCAAGAACCCAACTTTGTGAGCTGCTGGCATCAAAGTTGTGAGTGAGCATTTTGGCCACTGCGTAAATCAGTTTGCTCTGGAGCCCTCCTTCCTGAGCGAAGACAAAAATGTGTGAGCCGGAGGCTAAAAAACTGTGAGCTAGCTCACACTGACTCAGCTTCGAGGGAACACTGCTCCTGATTAAGCCCTGAAACACAGGGAAAGGAAAGGGTGCTTCGAGGGAGGGTACTTAATTGTGCTAGTTTATTGATCGAGGCTCAGATGTCCATGGGCCCAGGCAGCGGAAGTGCTGTGTGGTGAATTTTTAAGTTAACTCCCACGCAGCTCTGGCTTCAGTGCCCTCCTCGGTGACTGCTGTGGTGCTGACAATGAGAAATCTTTTTTCCTCGGCTGGGAGACCTGAGCTTCGGGTACGGTATCAGGCATCGATGCGCGCATACATCAGCTTGGAGACTTGTCCTCCTCGGGCACCTGCAGCAAGAGATAATTGCCCGGTTTCTGTCTTTGTGCTTTGTCAGGATCCCTTTGAAGCAGAAGTCACGATTAATGAGGAAGCTGAGATACACTGAACTCTGTGTGTGTGTGTGTGTGTGTTTGTGGCCGGCTTTTGTCAGGTATTCCGACGGCCTGCCGAGAGCTCAGTGACTGCTTTTCATCACTCCCTTCCACAGCAGAAGGTTTTCGAGTAGATCTGCTGCCCCTCAGAGCGCCCTGCTCAGAATTTGGTCTGTGTCCAATTTAACCAGAACGAGAAGCAATGTGTGCTTGAAGTGGGCTCCTGGTTGATCAGGAAGAAAGGGAAATCAGAATGCTGAAAATAAATCTGGCCGCGAGGCCTTTTGCCACCATTCGCCAGTGCTTTCCTTCGGTTTACTGAGAAGCAGAAAGAAAGAATTATATGCATCGGGTCCCCTGGTTGGTGTGGGGCTGACTCTAGGAGGCGGTGCTCATCTCTGTTTCCAAGCCGAAGAGCCAGCGCTGTCTGGAGACTTTTCCGTGGTCATGTGGCCGGCATGACTAGACGCCGAGGCACACGGAATGCTGTTACCTTCCCACCAAAGTGGTATCTATTTATCTACTTGCAGTTTCTCGCTTTCGGACTGGCAGAAGCTGGAGCCAGAGATGGGAGCTCACTCCGTCACACGGCACTCGTGTCTCGAACTGCCGAGCTACTGACCTTCCAGCCTGCAGCTTCAGCGTCTTAACCTCTGAGCCATTAAGCCTCTATTAAAAGGAGAGGGCATTTTTTCTCTCCCAGCGGTTGGCAACCCTGGGGGGGGGGAAGATTGCACCCATATTTTCTGCTAGGGAGGGGAAAGCAACGGGAATAGGTAGGTGGGTTATTCAGTAAAAAAAAAAAGCAGCCAGTTGGTGACGATTCAAGCAGCTCTCTTACCTCTCCCCCCCACACACACCAAATTCATAGCTTCCGCCAGTTGCCAACATACTTTTTTGCCATGTTTGACCAGGGGTCATTTCGTAGAGAAAGAGGTGCAGGAGCTCATTAGCATAACTCATTAGCATAACTTATTTGCATATGCCACACCCCCTGACATCACCGGAAGTGTGTCAGAAGGCAACACCCACCGCTCAGGCTCCACTGGACTGTTTTAGATTGCTAGCTATTGGGGGAGGGGGAACGTGCAGATCTGTCCTCGCAGAGGAGGGAGAGCTTGTACCTGAATAAAACTTGGTCTTAAAGGTGCCACTGGACTGTTTTGGACTGGGGGGGCTCTGCAACTTACCTGGCTGCTTCTTGCTCTGACTGAGGGCTGCTGGGTGCAGGGGGTGGGGCTTGTTGCATGTGCCCGCCCCCTGGGCTCCTTACTGCCAGAGCTCCGCTCCTGTGCGCTCCTGCAGGAAATGACCCCTGTGTTTGACACATATTCCTATACCAGGTAAAGCCTCACCTGTTACATTCTCGTGCATCCAGCTGCTCCTAAAGGCCCAGAAGCGGGAGTGGCAGAAAAAGGAGATGCAGCTGTGGAGTGCACCAAGATTATTACAATATCTCTTTAATTCCAGTTAATATGCAGTTCCTCCTGATTGCACCCAATTTAAATACTGGCCTCTGCACACAGTAGGAATCTTTGTTGCTTCACGAGTCAGGATAATTGTCCTTTGAAAAGGGATTTTGATAGAACATCACTTTTGATCTTTCTGCAGAGAGTGATCTTCCTGCAGAACATAAACTCCTGATTAAATTATCTTCTGGTAGCATATTTCAGGCTTCTTGTTACAATTAATGCTTAAGCATTAAGAATAATCTTTGCCAGTGAATGCTTATGACATTATCCCAGAAGTGTACAATACCGATTAAACAGCTCAGGCTCTTTGCTGCGGGATTTTTTAAAATCTTTTTTTTAATAGCTTCTACCTGAATATTTTGCCACCCACCACTGAATTGCCTACGAATTCATGAATTTAATGCGGGTAAAATCTGCTAACTGTACTGTCAGCTGACCCTGGAGTTCCTGCTTTGAAAATGTGGGCTGTTTAAAAGTGGAAATAAAAGACAATAGGAAAGGGGTCTATAGCTAGAAGACTCGTGTGCGAAGACAGAAGAGGTTGACACTACTTGTCTTCAGAAGTTCTGCTACTTAGCTTGAAACTGAAAATTATCCAGCTACTTTATCCATTGGGGGGAGGGGGTGAAAGAGACGAGAAAAACAAGGCAGAAGGCATGCATTACAGCTTGGCAAGTTTCCCTCTATCCTGGAAGGAAGCCACATTTCAGAACTAGAGCTGGGATCTTGCAGTGCTGCCACCACCCAGACCACCCAGCCAGATGGCAGATTTTCCAGATAGTCTGCCTGTGTACTGGTTTGCAGGCTCCGAATATCAGGTGCCAGAAGGCAGGCAAAGCAAAGTCATTCAGTCCAAGGTCGGGGGTTCAGAAGTCAGGCAAAGCGGAGTCGTTCATTCAAAGGTTGGGGATCCAGAAGTCAGGCAAAGCAGAGTCATTCAGTCCATGGTCAGAGGCCCAGAAGTCAGACAAGACAGACTCAGTGGTTTAGCGGCTATCGTACACATTGCGTTCTCTTGGCTGGTTTTATAGCCCCACATCTAAGGGTCATGCTTGCAACCAGTTGCTCAGAAGCAATCCTGCAACTACTCAATTTTGGTATCAGCAAGTAGCTGGTGTTGGGCCAGGAGGCAAGCACTTTGCCATCTTGCCTGTAGCTCTGTTCTCAGCCTCTGTCTGTAGCTCTCTAAGGGTGTAGATAATAATGGTGGACTGGAAATGGCCAACTGAAATAAAGCATAGGAATTAGACATGATATGTTAAATAACGCAGAAATGGATATTACATAAATAGAAAATGTGAAGTTAGATCACAATAATACATACAGCAAACAGATAAACACATACTGTATGCAGTAGTACCCTAAATTCAAGTGAACATGGGTTGAAACCAGAGAGATTATCAAGGAAGAATGCACAAAGACTATCCCTACAGCCGAAAGAAATTAAAAGCCTTGATGGATGACTGATTATATTGCTAAAGATAGACACGAAGAAAAATAGAATCAGAAAATTAAATGCAGTGTTCCAGCGACTTAACATGGAGAAACAGAATGGTTTCCCATTGGCAAAGGTGTCTGACAAGGATGTATTTTACCTTCCTATCAATTCAATCTAAGTGCAGAATATATCATGAGGAAAATTGGATTAGATTTAGATGAAGGTGGAGCGAAAGTTGACAGAAGGAACATTAACCCTTTGAGATATGCAGATACCATGTTACTTGCAGAAAATAGTGAAGACTTGAAATGACTACTAACAAAATTTAAAGCAGAAAGTGCCAAAGCTGGATTATAGCTGAACATCAAGAAGACAAAAGTAACAGCTACTGGGGAATCACACAAATGTAAGGTTGACAATGAAGAAATTGAAATTGTTCAAGATTTTCTATTCCTCGGCTCCATCATCAACCAAAAGGCAGACTGCAGCCAAGAAACCAGAAGGCAATTGAGACTGGGAAGGGAAGCGATGAAGGAACTAGAAAAGATGGAAAGGATGTGTTGCTGGTGACCAAGATTATTTTTTTAATTAATTTTTTATTGTTAAGAAATAAGTCGAGAATACATACAAACCGATATGCATAACCAAAAACGCTTATTAATGAATACAACAATGCAGTGAGTTCAAATTCAAATATAACAGTTCAATCCATTAAAATAGTATATGGACCTACTAATGTTCATAACCTTATCATATTCTTTGAGTTTCCTAGTAATCTGCTGGTGACCAAGATCAAGATAATTCATACTATAGTATTTCCCATGGGTGTGAAAATTGGACAATGAAAGAAACTGACAGGAAGAAAGTTAAGTAGCCTTTATTGGCATAGAAAAAAATTGATACAAGCAAATACAGTTTAAAAGGTAAGTTAAAACCGCAACATACATATACATCAGTGTAAATATAAGATTATTTATGTGAGAACCCTTGGCGTACCTTTATAGCAGAGTAAAGAAACTTAGCCACCTTCTCGGTGACACTAGAGGAGAAATCATTCAAAAGCCTATAAACCTTAAATGCATCAGAACAGTCTCTCATCCTAACTAGAACAGAATGTGAATGCATATAACGTAATTCTGCATACAGGTGACAGTAAAGAAGAACATGAGTGATTGACTCAACACATTTTTGATTACAAGGGCAGTATCTGGCTGAGTAGGCTATCTTCTTGAATCTGCCATAAAAAATAGCAGAAGGCATGGCATTGCATCTGGCAAGGAAAAATGCTCTGCACTGCTGTGGCACCTGCAAAGGAGATAGATATGGGGCCATTTCCCCAGTAATGAGGGGAATCTCAAAACTCAGTGGGGAACAGGTTTTGTCGGCCTGACTGAATAACTTCTGGTGTTCGACTTTGGTGGCAAGGAAACAGTTTCGAGCAAGGAAGAAAGTTGATTAATTTAAAATGGGGTGTTGGAGGAGACTTTTACAGATGCCATGGACAGCCAAAAAGGCAAATAAGTCAATTGATAAGGCACAGGCCCAAAGCCAGGATGTTGTGGCTGATGGGTCAAAAAGTTTTCTGGTGGGGCTGCCTTTATTTTTATATCAGCTCCAATCGGCCCCCAAGGGCAACCGCCGGCGGCTACCCCTCTCCCTCCCCTCCTACAAGATTTAAAGGGTCCTTTAGCAGATCTGTGGAGAACACGTGGCCTGTCAACCAGCTGGAGGGCCCTTTAATTCTTGCAGGAGGTAGGGAGAGGGGCGTGTGCCACCCCCTTCTTCTCAAAAAAGCTCCTTAAAAATCTTGTGGGAAGGAGGCAGAGCCCCCAATAGCCTCACTATGGCTACGGGCCAGATAAGGCACATGATGGGGACACAAGAGCCCTTCAGCCACTGTCTTGTGGGCCGGATCAGGACTGGGTCCTAACCAACGCTCCCTCTAAGCCATGGAGCCTTGTGAGCAAAAATTCTACTTTGTGAGCTGCTGGCATTAAAGCTCTGAGCGAGCGATTTGGCCACTGCATCAATTAGTTTGCTCTGGAGCCATCCCTTCCTGAGCCAAGACAAAAATGTGTGAGCCGGAGGCTGTGAACTAGCTCACACTAACTCAGCTTAGAGGGAACACTGGTCCTAACTGCATTTTCAAATGATTTTCCAATGGCAGCGATGAGGATGCCATCACATTTAGCCTGGGCCTCAGAGGCAAAGCTTGAGAGTTCAGGGGTAGTGGTTAAGGGGTAGTGGTTCTTCCTAGGCCAGAGAAGGTAGCCCAGTGGGAGTGGAACCTTGTAGAGGGGGGTGGCATTGATGGGCAGTTCAAGACCCGAGTGTGCCGCATGACGGAGTGAGCTCCCGTCTCTAGTTCCAGCTCCTGCCAGCCTAGCAGTTTGAAAGCAAGAAATTGCGAGTAGATAAATAGGTACCGCTTTGGTGGGAAGGTAACAGCATCCCGTGCGCCTCAGCGTCTAGTCATGCCGGCCACATGACCATGGAAAAATCTTCGGACAGTGCTGGCTCTTCGGCTTTTAAACGGAGATGAGCACCGTCCCCTAGAGTCGGATTCGACTGGCTTTCGAGCAAGGGAAACCTTTACCTTTAAGGTAAAGTGGCCTAGTGGTAAAGTGCCTAGTAGTAAAGTGCCTAGTGGTTCTTATGGGGGCAAAGGATGGCACCTGATGGGTCTATGGGGAGAAGCCGACTGTGCCTGGTGGAGAGAGGGAAGCAAGAAAACAGCAAAAGCTCTCAAGACAGGCAGCACAGCCTGCCCCCTTAACTCTGGCCCCTTGCCCTAAAATTATCCTCTTCCCTCTGGAGACCCTTACGAGGAGAGGATACTGAAACTCTAGGATAAGCCCTGAAGCCTCCTGCTTGTTGTTGTTGTTCAGTCGCACAGTCGAGTCTGACTCTTCGCGACCCCATGGACCAGATCACGCCAGGCCTTCCGGTCTTCCGCCGTCCTCCGAAGTTTGCTCAATTTCATGTTCGTTGCATCTTTGACACTGTCTAACCATCTCATCCTTTGTCGTCCCCGTCTTCTTTGACCTTCGATCTTTCCCAGCATCAGGGTCTTCTCCAGTGAGTGCTCCCTTCTCATTTGGTGGCCAAAGTATTTGAGCTTCAGTTTCATTATCTGGCCTTCCAGGGAACAGTCAGGGTTGATTTCTTTTAGGATTGACTGATTTGATCTTCTTGCAGTCCAAGGGACTCTCAAGAGTCTTCTCCAGCACCATAGTTCAGAAGAATCTATTCTTCGGCACTCGGCCTTCCTTATAGTCCAACTCTCGCAGCCATACATGACTACTGGGAATACCATTGCTTTGACCATGCGGACTTTTGTTGGCAGGGTGATGTCTCTACTTTTTATCATGCTGTTTAGGTTCACCATCGCTTTCCTCCCAAGGAGCAGGCATCTTTTAATTTCATGGCTGCTGTCACCATCTGCGGTGATCTCAGCTTAAAAAGAAAAAATGAGAAAAACAGGGATTGGGATGCTGACTGTTCTGTTAGCAATTTGCCTTTCGGTGGCACCTGCCCTGAACTGAAATCCTCAAATCCACTTGTGAACACAAGGGGAGTATTCTCTTAGCGCGTAGTCATAGTAACGTTCCAGGTGATTATTATCTGACATTGTTCAAAACGATGACGATGAGGTGATGAGGTTTTGGCTTGGGTCATTAAGTGCCACCCGCAAATGGCAAAGGCCGTCCCGGGTGCCCCTTTCAGTGGGCGAGAGTCTCTGCCGAGTGTCTTCGCCTGGGGCGAGCGTCACTGAAGTCAGGGAAGGAACGAGCAGGTTAAAAAAGAGGTGGCTGCCCGAAGATTATTTTTTTGGGGGGGTTTCTTTCTCACACACATTTATTTAGTTATTTATATTTATGCCCCGCCCTCCCCACGAATGGGCTCAGGGTGGCTTACAGGCGGCACACAGTGCATATAATATATAAAATAGATAAAACAGATAAAATTCAATATCATCGAACGCAAAGATAAAACTCCCCTACCTCTTGCAAAGCCGAAGGGGAGGACTAGGGCCATAGATGGATGTTACCTGGCCCTCCGGCAGTATTGCTCTGTACTGGAGCGGTGGTGGAATAGTGGCAGTGGCGGCTCCTACTCGAAAGCCTGGTGGAAGAGCTCTGTCTTACAGGCCCTACGGAACTGCGTGAGGTCCCGCAGGGCCTTGATCTCCTCTGGGAGCTCATTCCACCAGATAGGAGCCGCCACTGAAAAGGACCTGGCCCTCGTTGCCACAAGCCTGGCCTCCTTGGGGCCCGGGGTCACATGCTGCCCGGGGCTAAGGAAATGTTTATCAGGACTTCCGAGGCTCCAGTGACAGAGGGGAAGGGCTGTGGTTCAGTGGGACACAGAGCGTGGGACTGGATGGGCCGTTGTCCTGATCCAACATTGGCTTCTCCACTTTTAAAGGATCAGGTCGGACACCTCTTTTCCCCAGATGCCCGTTTTGTGCTCTGGATGCTATCCAGTGGCTAGGCATTGTGTGAGAGACAAACTGCTTGGTTAGAGCAACTCCAGAGGAATTTTGGTCCCTCCCAGTTTCTGTAAGAACACACGCACGAAGTTGCCTTATACTGAATCAGACCTTTGGTCCATCAAGGTCAGTATTGTCTGCTCAGACTGGCAGCAGCTCTCCAGGGTCTCGCTCAGTAGGGTTGCCAAACCCCCTGGTTTGCCAGGAGTCCCCCGTTTTTTGGGGGGGTTCTACCTGCCGCCATCTGGCCGGCGGGGGAAGCCCCACCCCCAACACCCACGGCCACCCATCTCTCTCCCTTTAAGTGTGTGGAACCCGTGTTTCCTCCCAAGCCTGATCTCCCCAAGCTTGCAGGGAAATGCCAGCTTCGTGCTCTTAAAAGGGAAACGCGGCTGCTCTTAAAGGGGAAACGCTGGCTCCTGCATTTAAAAGGGAAACGGCGGCTCCTTTAAGTGCAGGGAACTGCCGTTTCTGGAGATCTGGCGCACGGGCGGTGGGGGGCGGTGGATGTCCCCGACGTGACATCATCACGTCGGGGATGCCCCGCCCTCTCCAGGAACGCCCCCAAAGTCCCCCGCTGGGGGTGGAAGATGGACTTGGCAACCCTATCTCAGGCAGAGGTCTTCCACGTCACCTCCCGCCTGGAATTTTAACAGGAGATGCTGGGGGTTGAACTTGGGACCTTCTTCATGCTAAGCAGATGCTCTGACACTGAGCCACGGCCCTTCCGTAAGGAAAGTTTTCTTTCCTGCTTCCAAATGACTCAGGGCCACCTAACCATGACAGATGAGATGGCTTTTGCCCGTGCTAGTGTGCACCTGAAAAACAGCGTTGGAAGAGATTTCCGGTGTATGTTTAAGATTGCTGACAAACTGCCCCCCACCAACCAACCATTGTTGCAGGTTGGGAAAACAGTGCAGAGGGAAAGCTGAACCTCCATACTTCACATACACAGGGTTATGGATAACCTAGAAGTCACGTATGACTTCAAAAGGGGATTAGATAAACGTATGGAGCAGAGGCCCATCAGCGGCTCTTAGACACAAGGTATACATGGGGCAGCGTCTGGGGCAGTGATGCTCTGTATTCTTGGGGGGGGAGGCAACAGTGGGAGAGCTTCTGGAGTTCTGGACCTCCTGATGGCACCTGGGTTTTGGCCACTGTGTGACACAGAGTGTGGGACTGGATGGGCCATTGGCCTGATCCAACATTGGCTTCTCTTATGTTCTTATGTCTGGGGCAGTAATGTTCTGTATTCTTGGTGCTGGGGGAGGGCTTCTGGAGTTCTGGCTCTGCTGGTGGACCTCCAGATGGCACCTGGGTTTTGGCCACTGTGTGACACAGAGTGTGGGACTGGATGGGCCATTGTCCTGATCCAACATTGGCTTCTCTTACGTCCTCATGACTGTTTCAAAGGACAGAGAGAGACTCAGTCTGTGTACTCTGTCATGTGTGAAGAAAAGGGATGCCTGCTTACCAAAGGACACGGGCACAGAGGTCAAGAAAAGGTCCAAGAAGAGTGCAGAGGAGTCACAGCTGCCAACTCCCCTGCTTTCTAAGGGATTCTAAGGGACCTTGTGAATCTCTAGGTGGCAACCTAGCAAGAAACTCTACATCATGTCGAGTGGCGTGGACTCACCGTCTAGTCTCTGCTCCCGGCAAAGCCCTTTGGGGACTGTCCTGCTTCAGACGCCAGATAGCTTCTCCAGACTCCCGACAACTTTTGCACCTTTTAACGTGGTGACTGATGATTTTATGTAACCACTCCGACATTCCAAGGTAGAGATGAGTAATGTTCCCCTTGTATTGTTCAGAAGGCCCTATAATTAGCATCTGCCAGATGCATCGCGGGAACATTTAACAAAGGCTTGGGCTTGCAACCCTGCACAAGCGCCGAGAAAGGACAACATCCAGAAACTTTCCTTTAACAGTGTCCGAGTCAGCAACACGAGGGATATCCAACGGGCAGCCTTTGGCTTTAACTTAAACCTGGCCTGCTCCGTAGCTGTCAAGCCACAGGGAGAAAATGGGAGTGGGGACAGGCTCAGCAGTGTTGCACGTTGCACCAGCATGTGACATCACTTCTGGTGCAAATCTGGAAGTGATGTCATCATGTTGGGGTGACGCTCTAGGATTCTACCCAGAAGTTTCTGGTTTTGCACCAGAAGTAACAGTGCATACTGGTGTGATGTCAGCGAGACACACACCCTGATTCCCCCACCAGCCTGTGAAGTGGCCATGTGGAACTCCCTGCTGTGTCTGGAAGGAGGGAAGGTGGCCAGGTTGCCAGATCCAGGCTGGGAAACTCCTGGAAATTTGGAGATGGCGCCTGGGAAGGACAGAGACCTCAGTGGGGTAGCAGAATGCCATAAAGTCCCCCCTCCAAAGCATCAAATTTCTTCACGGGAACTGATCTCTGCAGTCTGGAGATGAGCTGTAATTCCAGGGGATCCCCAGGTCCCACCTGGAGGCTGGCATCCCTGTTTGGAGGTCATAGCAGGAGACCTAGGCCCCACTACTGTTACAAAGGACAGAGAGAGACCCAGTCTGTGTACTCTGTCATGTGTGAAGAAAAGGGATTTCTGCTTGCCAAAGGACACGGGCACAGAGGTCAAGAAAAGGTCCAAGAAGAGTATTTTACTTGGCCCATGGAAGAACTACCAGATTTTAATCAGGGCTGGCTCGCTCACTAGGCGAACTAGGTGTTTGCCTAGAGCGCGCCAGCCCTTAGGGGTGCCGAACTGAACACGCCCCCCACCAAAAGCCCCACCCCCCCCGCCAAAAGCCCTGCATGCATCTAGTCCACAAAAAGAAGAAAACCCAGAGAAAACAAGGGGAGACTTTCTCTCTCCAAAAGACCAACTCTGCAAGGAGAAAGCAGGAGGCAGCGTGGAAAGGGGTGGGCAGGTGTAGCCTGCCCCGCAGCGGAGCGTCCTTCGCTCAGCGCTCCAGGCTAGAAAGCCTCGCTGCCTTGCACAGCCACCCGCTCCGCTTCCGCCGCTAACTAGCAGAACACAGAACAGAACATGAAAACTAAGTACACCCACTAAGGTGCTTTTAAGCATGTTTCCCACCATTTCTATCAAAAATCCTGTTTCGGAAGTCCACTGAAGCACATTGTGATTATTTTGCTCATTAGGGGGTTCCAAGGTCAGTGTATGAGCTACTGTGACTCCCAAATTTCACAAACTGCTGTTAGCCAAATTGCCTCCTTTCTTCATAAATGTGGGGAATTATGAATATCAAATGGCAATAGGCATTAACTATGGGACCAATAACCTGTGCATATGGGAGTTAGATTTCCCAGAGCCCAGAAATAGACACTGAGGCTAGATTTCTAAAGCAGTGATTCTTTTACTGAGAGATTCTTACACATACAATGTAAAATCAAGCATACACACACAAGTGATACAGGTCTAGGAATTCAGACAGAAAGGTTCAGAGTTGGTTGCATTAGCAGGAAGTATCGTTGATGGGGCGATATGTTACCTGTCCGAAGAGACGAGTCGACTCTGCAGCGAAAAAGGGATAAAAATATGGGAAGGAGTTGTGAGTTGGCCAGCAACACATGTGGGAGGTTCCGAACAGCGCTAAGAATGGAACCAGCGAGATAGGGTGGGAATAGGAGGGTAAAAGCGAAAGAGAGCGATGCCTGGATGCTCTCTTTTTATACCTAACAAGGTGACCTAAGGCAGTTGTCTGTTGTCACATGGTCCCCAGGAAATATTACCCAAAACCTAGACTGTTAATGGGTCTGGAAAAAGGATTAATCATTGGGCAATTGAAATAATGACTTAGCTAACAGCAGACCCCTCTCAGGAATGGGGAAAGACAAAGAAGGAAATGAAGAGAACAATTCAGGTTGCAGGACCGGTGCTTTGGATTAACGACCCAATGCTAGACAGCTGCGTTGTCTTGATTGGCAGCTGGAAGACTGTTGACTTGCTTCTGGCATAATCAGGCATATCCTTTTGTTTAGGCTGAAGATTTATTTTATGTATTTAACTTTCAGTTTATAGACCGCTCACCCCCTAAGGGCTCTGAGCGGTTTACATTGTACAATTATTAACTACATTACCTTACTAGGGCCACACACACAATGAGGGGAAGGGACTATCTATCAGGCACCCATGGCAGGATCTTAGTTGTTGTTGTTTCTTATGGAGGTTCTTCAATCCGGGCGACGGCGTCTTTGGCGCAGGTCTTCTTTTCGGTCGCAGCCGCAGCCGGCCTCTGTCCCAATTGCCTCCGGCCTGCCGCATTGCCCCGCCGCCGCGCTTCGCCGGCCCAACCTCCGCTCGAGCCGCTCGCCTCCCCGCTGTTGTTCAGTACTGTTGGGAAGTGGGGTTTTGTCCTGTTTCCCCAGAAAATTATGGTACATTCGTTGATTCATGCCCCCTCCCAAGGTTTCCCCAGCTTTTCTCTGATCTTTTACAAACCTGCTTTGTTCCAAAGATTTGGGGGGGGGGGGGG
>NW_015159773.1:268538-275678 GCF_001447785.1 Gekko japonicus
AATGCCTGCGTGGTGGAAAAAGGAGCCCTTCATGCCGTCTGTACAGGAATCTCCTGGCTGGTTTGCAGAGCATGGCTCCCTTTTAGGATCTGCTGCTGGCTCTGTGTGTTTCAGGGTCAGGGCTGCTGGTCTGCCTTCTGGCCCTGGCATAGCTGCAGAGGTGCAGGAGCGGGAGGCATCTTGTAGTCCATGGGTCCACCTCTGGCTTGGCACGCTGCTTGAGCACAAGGTTCCCCTTGGCTAGGGCACATGCCTTCAGTCCAGTCAGGGCCCTGCTTCACGGCTACAGTCCTGTCCATTGCCCTGACCATGTTTATTTCACAGTCCAGTTTTGCAGTCACATTTAAGAGTCTTTAAAAATGCTTTATAAAGCGTCTGCTTGGCAACACTGCATTACTTCCTTCAAATAAATTAACTAATGGGACCATGTGTTTTTAAAAACGGCACACCATGCTACAATCCCCAATTTCCACAACTCGGATCCTAAGCCTTCCTTCCATTTGCACCAGCGCCACCCCTTTTTTCTGTTGCTGGCAATGGGTTCCTTTCAGCGCTAAGCACTTCCACCCACACAACTCCAATGCCTTGAAAAGCCCCCCAAGCGCCTAGAACACCATCTGTAGCGGCAGTCCATCCCCACAGTGGAAGTGGCCCAACACAAGGAGAAGCGAACCTTAGGATCGAAGGCCTTGAAGCTTGACACAGCAGGAATTCCCCACCTCCTAACTGCTCTTGGAAGCAAATAGCTCTCCATATGTAGAAGCGTCTGCAGTCAGGAGACTGAGCGTAGTCAAGGAGGGCTGAGAAAAGAGCATCTTTTGGTCAGGCGGCTTCTCAGTCTGTGGTTGATTAAATAATGTGCAAGACATATGTGTCGAGGCACAGAGACTCCCTGTGGTGTCGTCCAAGAGAAATGGCACCTCCACAAACTGCGAGATGCCAGATTCTCACTTGAAAGGGAGCCCTCTCCAGCTGGCGGAGCTGCTGCAGCCTTTGGAAACAGGATGGCTGCGGAAAACTTTGTTTCCAACTGTTCTCAGTGGCAACTCAGTAGAGGAGGACAATTCTCTCTTGCTCCAGATTGCAAGACTAGATCTAACGGGTGGAAATGACAAGGGAGTCATTACCGGCTAAATATCAGGAGAAACTTCCTAACTGTAAGAGTGGTTGAGCAGCGGAACAGACTGCCTCGGGAGGTGGTGGAGGCTCCTTCGCTGGACGTCTTCAGGCGGAGGATGGACGACCATCTTTCGGGTATGTTGTAGGTATGTAGGGCTATCTTTCGGCTGTGCTCCTGCAGAGTGCAGGGGGTTGGTCTAGATCAGGGGTCATCTCGTAGAAAAAGAGGTGCAGGAGCTCATTAGCATAACTCATTAGCATAACTCATTTACATATGCCACACCCCCATGACATCACCGGACGTGTGTCAGAAGGCAACCCCCGCCGCTCAGGCTCCTCTGGACTGTTTTGGATTGCTAGCTATTGGGGGGGGGAACGTGCCGATCTGTCCTCGCAGAGGAGGGAGAGCTAGTACCTGAATAAAACTTGGTCTTAAAGGTGCCACTGGAGTGTTTTGGACCAGGAGGCGGGGGGGCTCTGCAGCTTACCTGGCTGCTTCTTGCTCTGACTGAGGGCTGCTGGGAGCAGGGGGTGGGGCTTGTTGCATGTGCCCACCCCCTGGGCTCTTTACTGCCGGAGCTCCACTTCTGCGCACTCCTGCAGGAAATGACCCCTGGTCTAGATGACCTGCGAGGTCCCTTCCAACTCTAACATTCTATGATTCTATGATTCTCTCTAAGGCTGCGGTCACACATGCCAGTGGAAGCAGAGGGGAAGCAAGGTTATTCCCTCTGGAGGAATTTGACACGCAGTTGCGAGATCACACCTCCTCTTGTAGCTGCGGGTGCAGCCCGTCACTGTGTGATCAGACGCAACTGTTGTGGCGTTTTTTTTGGCCATTTGTTTCCCATGTGCATCAATGAGGAATTGCACCTCCGCACTGAGGGCCCCCTATGGGGTATGCAATGATGCGCATACAGTGGGGGGGGGGACGGCACCAAGCCGGAATGGCCTGATCAGACCATACCGACGGCTTGAGAGCATGCTTGAGCGATCAGACAGGGGAAAGTCCGTCCGTGGCCCGCCGGAACCCGTTTACTACCGGACTTTCCCCGGTCTCTTTTAACTCCACTTCTGTGGTGGAGCGGCACAGGTTGCCGATGAGTGTGGGACGCTTCCCAGATGTTGCTGTCTGATCGCGCCCTTTAGATCTGTCAGGCATTCACGCCCAGGGCTATTTTTGGGCAGGAACGCACAGGAACGGTGTTCCGGATGGCTCCCGAGTTGGCCACGCCCAGCAGGAACTCATTAGCATAATAGGCCACACCCAACAGCAGAGACTCATTAGGATTGGCTACATTCGGGGTGTGTGGCCTAACATGCAAAGGAGTTCCTGCTACAAAAAAAGGCCCTGGGTTTTGACAACAAACAAGGTAAACAGAATAAGAAGCAAAAGGTGGGTGTGGCTGGATGACCACACCTCTGGTAACATGGGGGTGTGGCCTAATATGCTAATGAGCTGTGCTATCAGGGGGTGTGGCCTAATATGCTAATGAGTTCCTGCTGGGCTTTTTCTACAAAAAAAAGCCCTGTTCACGCCTATGTCAGATCTAAAGTCACGTGTGATCACAGCCCAAGTTTTGGCAACGTCACCCAATGGATGTGGCATTGACAGCTTCCGGCTGGCTGATACCTTCGCCCCACCCTGGATCTGGGCCGAGCTCTGCTTTTTCCTGGCTAATGCAGTGGCCTGTTGGAAACTTTCTCAGAAGGTTAAAGGGCTGGTCTGCCCTGGCTGGAAGAGATCTCAGGGAGGGTTCCGCTTCTAGTGGGAGGCAGGAGTCCTCCCTGCCAGTGCGTCTTTCGATGAGTGAGCAAGCCACTCTGGTGGGGGCCTCTCTTTGTACCGCAGGCTTTCCTGTGGTTTCCTGGCACGTTCCTAACCTGCAAATAATGAAAAGCTGTGCTTGTGGATTAAAGCTGTAACCCTAAGCAGGGGTCGTTTCGTGGAAAAAGAGGTGCAGGAGCTCATTAGCATAACTCATTCGCATAACTTATTTGCATATGCCACACCCCCTGACGTCACCGGAAATGTGTCAGAAGGCAACACCCACCACTCAGGCTCCACTGGACTGTTTTGGATCGCTAGCAATTGAGGGGGGGAATGTGCAGATCTGTCCTCACAGAGGAGGGAGAGCTTGTACCTGAATAAACCTTGGTCTTAAAAATGCCACTGGACTGTTTTGGATTGCTAGCTATGGGGGGGGGGATGCGCAGATCTGCCCTCACAGAGGAGGGAGAGCTTGTACCTGAAGGCGGGCCGGGGGGGGGGTCTGCAACTTCCCTGGCTGCTTCTTGCTCCTTGTTGCCCGACTGAGGGCTGCTGGGAGCAGGGGGTGGGGCTTGTTGCATGTGCCCTCCCCCTGGCCTCCTTACTGCCAGAGTTCCGCTCCTGTGCGCTCCCGCAGGAAATGACCCCTGACCCTAAGCATACTTATTCAAGAGTAAGCCACACGGAACTCAGTGGAACTGAGAAAACTGGTTTAGGAGTTGGCTGTGTGTCTGGAAACCTTATACACCAGAAAGTAGTTAAGAGCATGGTGTCTGGCTCCCACAGCATCAAAGAAGTACACTCTTGTAGAAAGGTTTTACTTTATTTGAAGCTATAGATGCATGTACAGGATCACTGTTAGGAACGAGGGAAATCAAAGGACATGACGGGTTATAGTGCATTCAAACAACTGAGGCCCAATTACGGGAGTTCCCGCGCGTGCCATCAGGCCTGGGAGCTAACGGTACTAGGCGGCATAAACATATCTTCTTCCCACGGCAACTCCGTGAGATCACCCAAGCAACTATCTAGCAGCGAACCACCTGTGGCCTTGAGAGATATTCTCGTTACAGCCGCTAAGCAATTAAGCGCATCACCAGGCATACATATGAAAACGAAAGCAATCAAGCGCATCGATAGATATGCATAGAAAACGGAAGAAGAAGAATTGGCAGCTCGCTGACACACGTCTGAATTACGAACGGTGGTGCTCCTGGCTAGCTTTTGCTTTGAGGTTGCTAGCAGCAAAAATGCCGTGTCCTTTTCACAGAGCTTTGATGTGCAGGAATGGGCAGCTGAAACTTTTTATGGCAGGGAGGTAAATAACATCACCTGGTAAATAACAGGCTGTCAAAGCCAGGAACAGGATGTTTTGACAGTCCCTTTCCTTCCAGCTCACTTATTTTCAGCCACTTTATATAGACTTATACCCATTCAGCCTCCCCCCCCCCAGTACTTAATTTGAACTGTGCAGTTCACACGTTATCTAGGGAGAAACTGCAGTTCTTCACAGCTGTCTGTCGGGTGCTGTGGAATGATGCACTTACATCACCCTTGGGTGTACATGTCAGAATGTAACGTGTGAAGCAGAGCTATTTCTCCTGGAGCCACCTCCTCAGCGTACAGTTCAGATTTTGTTGTCATCGGGGCTGAAACCCTGTTCTTGTCCAATGTCAGACAGCAGGTGGCAATAACAATACACTCCATCTGCATAGACCTTTATATTTAGCCTGATTATGATAAAAGCAAGATTTTGAAACAAAATAAAATGTAATGTCCAGCAGCACGTTAAAGCCTACTGTATTTACTTAAAAGCAGGGCTGTTTTTGGGGCAGGAACGCACAGGAACGGAGTTCCGGCTGGCTCCCAAGTTGGCCACGCCCAGCAGGAACTCATTAGCATAATAGGCCACACCCAACAGCAGGAACTCATTAGGATTGGCTACATTAGGGATGTGTGGCCTAACATGCAAAGGAGTTCCTGCTACAAAAAAAGGCCCTGGGTTTTGACAGCAAACAAGGTAAACAGAATAAGAAGCAAAAGGTGGGTGTGGCTGGATGACCACATTTCTGGTAACATGGGGATGCGGCCTAATGTGCTAATGAGCTGTACTCATTGGGGTGTGGCCCAATATGCTAATGAGTTTCTGCTGTTGGGTGTGGCCTATTATGCTAATGAGTTCCTGCTGGGCTTTTTCTACAAAAAGAGCCCTGGATCTGTAAGGCGCACAGGAATTGGTTGGCCACTGTGTGAGACAGTATGCTGTACTAGACGGACCACTGCTCAGATCCGGCAGGGCTCTTCTGATGTTATGTTCTTATTTACTGTGCAGTGTTACTGACCTTCATGCCATGAAAAGCTTCAACTCCCCATTTCCACCTTAAGCCTTTATTAAAGCGACAAGGCCTACATGACTACAAATCAATACTGGACCAAAAAAAGTTTTTTTTCTAATAAATATAGAATGGTAGTACAGCCTTATGCCATACAGGATACATGTTGTTTAGTAATAATTCATGTTACGTTGGCTCTCATCTGCTATTTGCATCTGGATATTCTGGATCAAATTTGGGAGGCATACAATGGAAACACTAAACACTAGCAGAGGGCCATCAGTGGCTATTAGCCGCAAGGTGTAGATAGGAACTCTCAGTCTGGGGCAAGTGATGCTCTGTCTTCTTGGTGCTTGGGGGGGGTCAACAGTGGGAGGGCTTCTAGTGTCCTCCTGGCCCTACTGCTGGACCTCCTGATGGCACCTGGTGTTTCTGGCCACTGTGTGACAGAGTGTTGGATGGGCCACTGGCCTGATCCAACACTGGCTTCTGTTATGTTCTTATAAGAGGGAACTAGGTAAACATGTGGAGCAGAGGTCCATCAGTGGCTATTAGCCACAAGGTATAGCTAGGGGCTCTGGGACAAGTGATGCTCTGTCTTCTTGGTGCTTGGGGGGGGGGACTAGAGTCCTCCTGGCCCCACTGCTGGAACTCCTGATGGCGCCTGGTATTTTTGGCCTCTGTGTGACAGAGTGTTGGACCGGATGGGCCAGTGGCCTGATCCAACATTGGCTTATCTTGTGTTCTTATGTTCACTAAAGCTAATGCTGGGCCCCTAAATGTTTTGAATCATTTAACAATAAATACACATATTTTTGGATAATATTTAAGTTATATTGTTTTGAACAATAACAAATAACTTGGTTAATTGTTAACCTTTTCGGTTCTTGATTTCAATAGTTGGGTTCAGTTTTCTTCCCCTCTTTGTTTCCTTACCTCGCCTCCAAAAGGCCCCGCATCCCCGGTTTGCCTCTTTCAGTCTTTAGCTGAGTATCCAGTTGCAGCATTTGCAGTTCCAGCTACACAAAGGGAATATCAATCCCCTTGTATTATAACCACGAGCTCTCTTGCTTCAGACTATTGGCCACTGCGCAGTGCAGGAACAATGAGTAAATTGAATGGAGCAGGAGATATACGCCGGGCTTGCATGTGGCCGGGTCCAGCTCTGACAGCTCCCTTTTCCGGCCTGCGCGTGGGAGGCATTGTGCTTGCGGGACAAAGTCTGAATGCCGAAGAGCCTGTCTGCTTGCAGGGGGGGGGGGCTCGGTAAATGGCGATGCGGGCCCACCCCCCTCCTCCACTTAGGAATTCTGGGCAGCGTGTGCAGGAAGATCAGGCACTGGAAACTTCCAGTGCCTTGAGAAATCAGTTTCAGGCTGGGAGGAACGGTGGGGTGTGATTTGGAGATGCAGGCATGCCCGTTCTCAAAGTAGGGTTGCCAGGTCTGGGTTGGAAAATACCTGGAGACTTTGGGGGTGGAGCCAGGAGAGGGCGGGGTTAGGGGAGGGGCCTCAGCATGGTCTAATGCCCTAGAGCCCACCCTTCAAAGCAGCCATTTTTCTCCAGGGGGAGCTGATGTCTCGTCAGCTGGAGATCAGTTGTCAAAGCGGAGATCCCCAGGCCCCACCTGGAGGCTGAAGCAACCCGAGCTGCAGTGTTAGGAGAGTCTAGTAACAAATAAATATACACTACAAAAACCTTTTAGCAAACTAATGTGTTCTATTTATGGTCGTCATTTAGTAAAGTACATAGTGTATCATTATTTCATCCTAAAAGGTAAAGCCAGTCGAATCCGACTCTAGGGTTGCGGTGCTAATCTCCGTTTCAAAGCCGAAGAGCCAGCGCTGTCCGAAGACGTTTCCGTGGTCATGTGGCCAGCATTTATTTATTTTTTATTTATTTACATGTGATTTGTAT
>NW_015159773.1:277330-277436 GCF_001447785.1 Gekko japonicus
GTACCTGATAGTGACAGCGAGAATGATTTATGCTCAGTTTTGGAAGACAGAAAAGGTACCAGAGGTTGAAGAATGGATACAAAAAGTTCTGTTCATGGCACAAATG
>NW_015159773.1:277570-297023 GCF_001447785.1 Gekko japonicus
TATTAAGTCAAACGATGTTATCTTTAGATTGTAATGATGAAAAACTGATATTGTTGATGATATGAAGTAATTTGGAGCAGGGGTGGAAGCATTGTGGGAAGCCATTGGAGGGAGGGGAGGAACTGGGAATGGGGTAGACAATTGATAGAATGAAATGTTTTATATGTTGTATTCCTGAGAAAATAAAATTTGTTTACCAAAAAAAAAAAGCATAATAGGCCACACCCAACAGCAGGAACTCATTAGCATATTAGGCCACACCCCTGACAGCACCGCTCATTAGCACATTAGGCCGCACCCCCATGTTACCAGAAGTGTGGTCATCCAGCCACACCCACCTTTTGCTCCTTATTCTGTTTACCTTGTTTGTTGTCAAAACCCAGGGCCTTTTTTTGTAGCAGGAACTCCTTTGCATGTTAGGCCACACACCCCTAATGTAGCCAATCCTAATGCGTTTCTGATGTTGGGTGTGGTCTGTTATGCTAATGAGTTCCTGCTGGGCGTGGCCAACTTGGGAGCCAGCCGGAACTCCGTTCCTGTGCGTTCCTGCCCAAAAATAGCCCTGGTCCTGGGAGTCGGGATGCTGAAGGCGGGGGGAGCATCGGGGCCTCAGATGAGCAGGGGATGGGGTTGACTGCACCCCGTAAGTCCCTCTGCCGTCCTGCAAGGGGCTGTCTGTTGGCTCTCTCTCTGTCTTTGCCCTCACACATTTTCCCGCCTCCACGGCCCCTTCACTTTCCCCTCCTTTTATTCTCTTCCCGGCTCCCAGCCCCACCTTCTTTCCCCTTTCTCCCAGCCCCGCCCCCTGTAATAAGCCTGGACGCTCCCCCGGTGTCTAGGGTGTGGCTGGAGCTGGGCCGGCGGCGGTCCTGTTGGCCCGGGGGCCGCACCGCCGGTGCCAGCGTGTGGGGTGCTCCAAGGTTGGGCGCCGGTGGTCAGCCTCTCCATGGCAGCGCCTGCGTTGCCGCCGCCCTGGGTGGTTCCTCGGAGCCCACGGTTCTGTGGCCAAGCCCGGCCAG
Organism: Gekko japonicus; assembly: GCF_001447785.1. NCBI lineage: Eukaryota > Metazoa > Chordata > Lepidosauria > Squamata > Gekkonidae > Gekko > Gekko japonicus. Next base: position 278,590 of record NW_015159773.1, read on the forward strand.
AACGTTGTGCCTCCCGGGTGGGGCTGGCGTGTTGCATTGTCCTGGCTTCAGCGCCCGTCCTGGTGTTGGTTCCATTTGTGTGTGGGATGCTCCAGGTGAGTCTGTCGACCAGGGGGTGCTCAGGCGGAGTCCTGAGACCTCTGGACTGGAACAGCAGTCAGTGGTTTATTGCAGCGTGCAGGCCTCTGTGTGCATGCATGCCCTACTCAAAGGTTATAGCTAGCACCAGGGCTTTTTTTTGTAGAAAAAGCCCAGCAGGAACTCATTAGCATAATAGGTCACACCCAACAACAGAAACTCATTAACGTATTAGGCCACATCCCTGACAGCAGTTTATTAGCATATTAAGCCACACCCATGCCTTCCCTTGGCTTGCCCGGGTGTCCCGTGGCTGTGAGGAGCCCGGGCAAGCCCCACCTTGAAGGGGCATTGAAGGCACGGGGAGGCATTTAAATGTCTACCCGATCCTTCCAGGGCCCCCTCTGGCCTGCCCACCTCGGAGTGGCCAGGGTGTGTGTGTCACTCTTCAAGCCTTCCCTCTATAGCCACGCATGCAGAGGTTTTGGCTGTAGTGGGCATGGCCAACTCTGAAGTCAGCCGGAACTCCATTCCTGTGCGTTCCTGCCCAAAAATAGCCCTGGCTAGCACACATGGATACCTGAGGGTGCTGGGGGTCAGACCCACATGTTCGGAAGGAGGACAAGAAAGGTGCAGGGTTGCTCCCTACCCCCCCATGCATAGGGAGAAAACCAGGGAGAGGATTGTCTGTTCAGCAAGCCTGTCTCTCCTGGAGCCGAGGAGGCCCGTTCTTTACCTGACACAGAATTCTATTCAAGAATTACCATTTCCCCCCCTCGCCTTCAGTGGATGAAAGGAACGGCTGTGGATCTGTCTCCCCCCCCAACACACCAACAAAGCTTGCACATGGCAAAACTTTCCCCGCATTTCTGTAACCACCTAATTACCGCTCCCATGCTGAGCGCCGCTGTGTATGAAGAGCAGCTCGGCGTTCTCGGGTTTTTTCTTGCCATCTTTCAAAAGAGAGCTTCTGATTTATGTCTCGTTGCTTTTCAAAGGCAGCTCACGCACCCAGCATGTCGTGCTTGCAAATAAGATTTCTGGAGGGCCGGGGGCTGCTTCTTACCCATCGCACCAGTGGCTCTTTCTCAGAGATGCTTGTCTGTGTCGGCGTGTTTTTTTTTACCAGGGTGATTTAGATCAGCTCTGGGGAAAGTAGTTTCTCCCCCCCCCCCCCCGCACACACACACACGATGGGAAAAATAAATCCGTCCTAGTTTTTAAGTATTAATTTCCTTTGCAATGATCTTCTGTCACTACATTGTGTGGAAGATGCCAGGAGATTGTATATAGCTCTGTCTTAGTTTCATATTCTAGTGATCTGATGCAAACAGCCTAGGAGCCCCCAAAGATTCTCAGGGGTGCATTGGCGTTCCTTGTATTGCATGCCCGCAACGACTTCCCATGCAAGGCACGGCTGCAGGGAATTTCTAGACGCGTACTGGGACGCAGCAGCAAGACCTGGCAGGCTTCGCAGGCATCCTGCATAAATTGATGGAAGACGGCTCGGAGTCCACTGCAGTGTGCAGCAGAGACGCATACAGTTCCTTGGCAGGCAAATCAGCAGGGAAAGGGATTCCTGAGCCCAGGAAATCTGAAAACCACTCTCTAAGTTGGGCCACTCGAGTATTTTGACAGTAAAATAATGAGGGTAAATGCTACGGGTAATACCATATATGCCCCAATGAACACAATCTTGCCGATGGGTCCTCCAAGAATTCAGAAAGAGATTGAGACTGGGAAGGGCAGCTATGAAGAAGCTAGAAAAGGTTCTTAAGTGTAAGCAGGGCTATTTTTGGGCAGGAACGCGCAGGAACGGAGTTCCGGCTGGCTCCCGAGTTGGCCACGCCCAGCAGGAACTCATTAGCATAATAGGCCACACCCAACAGCAGAAACTCATTAGGATTGGCTACATTAGGGGTGTGTGGCCTAACATGCAAAGGAGTTCCTGCTACAAAAGAAGGCCCTGGGTTTTGACAACAAACAAGGTCAACAGAATAAGAAGCAAAAGGTGGGTGTGGCTGGATAACCACTTCTGGTAACATGGGGGTGCGGCCTGATGTGCTAATGAGCTGTGCTGTCAGGGGTGTGTCCCAATATGCTAATGAGTTCCTGCTGCGCTTTTCCTGCAAAAAGAGCCCTGAGTGTAAGGATGTGTTGCTGGTGAGCAAGATCAAGATAATTCATCCCATAGTATTCCACATTAGAGAAGAACAGATTGGATTTATACCCCGCCCTTCACTACCCAAAGGAGTCTCAGAGCAGCTTACAAACTCCTTTCCCTCCCCCTCCCCACAGCAGAGACCCTGTGAGCAATGCTCCCTCTAAGCTGTGGCGTCTTGTGAGCGAGAATTCTACTTGGTGAGCGACTGGCATTAAAGTTGTGAGCGAGCGATTTGGCTGCTGCATAACTTAATTTGCTCTGGAGCCATCCGTCCTGAGCTAAGACAAAAAGAAGTGTGAGCTGGAGGCTAAAAGACTGTGAGCTAGCTCGCACTAACTCATCTTAGAGGGAACACTGCCTGTGAGGTAGGTGGGGCTGAAAGGGCTCTCTCTCGAGGACTGCCCTTGAGAGAACAGCTGTGAAAGAACTTTAAGACTGACCCAAGGTCACCCCAGCAGCTGCATGTGGGAGAGTGGGGAAATCAAGCCTGGTTCTCCTAGATTAGAGTCTGTGCTCCTAACCACTACACCAAACTGGTCCTCCAATACACTACTCTGTATGGGTGTGGGAGCTGGACAATGAAGAAGGCTGACAGGAAGAAAGAAGGTCCCTTTGAAATGTGGTGTTGGAGAGTTGTGTGGATACCGCGAGCCACCAAAAGCCTGACCCCTCCCTACAAGCTAAAATGTCTAAATTGAGGCTATTGGTCACATGACGAGAAGACAAGAGTCACTGGAGAAGACAGTAAAGCCAGGAAAAGAGGAAGGCCCAACATGAGATGGACTGGCTCCGTCAAGGGAGCCACAAAGGCCCTCAGTTCGCAAGACCTGAGCAAGGGTGTTATTGAGAGGATGTTTTGGAGGAGCTGCGGTGGCTCAAGTGGTTAAGATGCTGAACTGCAGGCTGTGGAAGGTCAGTAGTTCAGCAGTTCGAGACCCGGGTGTGCCGCGTGACGGAGTGAGCTCCCATCTCTAGTTCCAGCTCCTGCCAACCTAGCAGTTGGAAAGCAAGAAATTGCAAGTAGATAAATAGGTACCACTTTGGTGGGAAGGTAACAGCGTTCCGTGCGCCTTGGTGTTTAGTCATGCCGGCCACATGACCACGGAAACGTCTTCGGACAGCTCTGGCTCTTCGGCTTTGAAACGGCGATGAGCACCGCAACCCTAGAGTCGGATTAGACTGGCTTTCGAGCAAGGGAACCTTTACCTTTGGAGGACATGAATCCATAGGGATCACCATATTTTGGAAGCGATGGCACTTAACACACAAATACACACTATGGACACCATGTGGCTTTGGCTCAGTCACCGCTTCAGCACATTTGCAAATGGTCGTGACCGTAATTTGGAAGCGATGGCACTTAACACACACACACTATGGACACCACGTGGCTTTGGCTCAGTCACTGCTTCAGCACATTTGCAAATGGTCGTGACCGTTGTCTGTCCATGGAGGGAATGAAGACTCGTGACGGCTGTCCTTAGGATCCTGGCAAGATGGCTGTCCTGTCAGACAGGTCCTCTCTAGCAGAAGCTGAGCAGGGTGCTCTGTTCCGCCAGCAGCAGCACGCCAACCCAGTTACGAAGCTGAGACGATTATGGGGGTCTGAAGGCAGGAACCCAGCCCTCTCCATGGCATTTGGCTCACTCTGCCTACTGGAAGTTTATGAAAGAGGAGCTACATGCACCAGCAGCTGTTAAGTATAGTATTTTAGTAAACTGTATGCACCTGAAGAAAAGATTGTTGTTGTTCAGTCGCAAAGTCGAGTCCGACTCTTCGCGACCCCATGGACCAGATCATGCCAGGCCTTCCGGTCTTCCGCCGTCCTCTGAAGTTTGCTCAACTTCATGTTCATTGCATCTATGACACTGTCTAACCATCTCATCCTTTGCCGTCCCGGTCTTCTTCGACCTTCAATCTTTCCCAGCATCAAGGTCTTCTCCAGTGAGTGCTCCCTTCTCATTGGGTGGCCAAAGTATTTGAGCTTCAGTTTCATTATCTGGCCTTCCAGGGAACAGTCAGGGTTGATTTCTTTTAGGATCGACTGATTTGATCTCCTTGCAGTCAAGGGACTCTCAAGAGTCTTCTCCAGAAAAGATAGTTTCAGCTCAAAATGCTCTTTTTTTTGGGGGGGGGGGATCCAAAATAAACGAAAAATTCCAAAATAAACGAAAAACCCCTAAATTCCATGATAAGAAGACCCTTAGATAAAAGACATGTGTGCATTTGCTTGTTGTGATGCTAAGTTGCACGGTGTGATGTCAACCAATGGATCCTTACTTCAGAAGATCAACAAAAACATCCAAAGAACACAAACCCCTGCTTGCGTGGAGGGCGAGGTATAAATTGAATTAAATAAACAAATAATAAAAACACAGATCACTATTTTAAGTTGATTTTTAATATCAGTGACAACCTTTACAATACGCCCGTTGCCTGCAAAAGATTTTGTTGTTGTCGTCGTTGGAGGGGGGAGGGGGGGGAGACACTGCCGGGAATGGGAAATGTGCGGCAGCATTACTCAGCGGGAAGTCTATCAACAAACCGTGAGCTCTTAGGGCGCCCCGATGCCGGCACGCCCCCCCCACACATGCCCCCCACGTTTTTCGCCAGGAGCCCTCTTTCTGAGGCCAGGCCTTAGGGTGGGCTTCCGTGCCTTACCGTGAGATCCGTGGATGGCTGCCTCCTGCTTCGCCTCCGAGTCGGAATCCACAGTGAGAGAAACATGGCCAGAAAAGCCACATGCTTTACGAGCAAGTTGTTTTCAAAGTATAATCAGGTCCGCAGCCAGGGAAGCCGACTCTGGGATGGGAAATCCCTGGAGATCTGGGGGGTGGAGCCTGAGGAGGGGGCGGAGTCTGGGGAAAGGAGGGGCCTCAGCAGAATCTAATGCCACAGGAGCTGCCATTCCCCCCCCCCAAGGGGAACTGGCCTTTATAATCTGGAGATCATTTTATAATTCCAGGAGAACTCCGGGCCCCGGGGAGAAGTTGGCCACACGAGCCACGGCATTTTGGCACCTGAGGTGGGCTATCCAAACTCACACTTCCCCATTCACTGACACAGGGTCGCAGTCTTCCGGGAAGGTCTCTTGAGTCAGCAGCACTGAAACTGTCCAGGAGTAAAGCATGATGTGAAAAAGTTCCCAGTGGATTGTCCTCCATGAGCCCACCATTCACAACGTCAGAATCTGCCTCTTTAGGTAGCCTCCTCACTTGGCGTCACGGGTGGGTCTCCTCCGGTACGATGAAACAGAAGCACAGATGTGTGTGTGTGTGTGTATATATATATATATATGTTTCAAAAGGCCCCATGCTACTCCTGTTTTACATTTACATTTTGGTGGTGCCTGCGAATTTGAGCCCTGGGTGTGCTCTGAGCTGGCTGTGTTGTCATTCCACGATCCCAAAAGCATGGAAGGAGCTGGCCCTCTTATGCAGCAAACAGCGACCCCTCCCAGTATCGATCTTGCCCGTTCTGATGTCCCTCATCTTTTGACAGATGAGTCCCATGTTCAAGGGAATACGGCCGGCGGAGTACAGACGCAGCGCCGCTCAGACTTCAAGCGTGCTGAAAACAGACGCTTGTTCTGAAGACAGCACTGAATGGCTAGAAAGAACCTGGATTTCTTGGCTTCGTACAACAGCGGGATTGCCCCGTTCAAATTCGACAGGAAGCGCTGGAAAAGGTGCACGGCTTTCTCCTCCGGGATCCAGACGTTATGACGTTGCATCAGCCCTTTTCACCGCCAAAAACAGTGAAACGTCATGCCCCTCCCCCCTGTGGCTTTCTGGTGCTGTCCATTTCCTCGACGTTCATAAGTGATTGTTTTTAGACAGGTAAGCTATGAGGGCTACGGCAACCCCGACGTAGATGCCGGTCCCAATCGTGATGGACAGGACGGCCAAGAAGAGAGCCCGCCGTGAACTGGAGCTGGCTTGGTGGAAGTCTCCTTTAGCAATGGCTTTGTTTGTCTGCAAGGAGAAAGGGAAAAGGGAACACGCTCTTTAGTGAAACTGGATATGGTAAGAGTGCTCTTGAACTCTGGGGAATTTCACATTACCTAGTTTCTCCCGGTTTCAAGCCAGGAGTCTTCCGTTATGAGTTGAACCGGTACAGGGCTGCCGTTTCACACACGGCTTGCCCCTACCGGAAAGGAACCAGATAAGAAGCGGTTTGGCGTTTCACACACGCACCGCTTTGTTTTCCCGCCGTTTTCTTCCCGCGCGGGTGAGTGATTTTTTTTTTTTAAGGTTCGGCTTATATCGATATATTGATATATCGCTATACCAGAACCTCAAATGGTCGCAATAATGATCCCATTGGAATGCGACTCCTTAAAGGTTCCGGTATAGCGATATATCGATATATCGCTATAAGCCGAACGTTCAAAAAAACAAAAAAAAGCCCGCACGGGCGAAAAAAGGCGGGAAACAAGCGTATCGGAACCGGGAGAGGGAACGGGAGACTCCTCGGAAGCGGTTGACAGGTAAATCGCTTCCCTCTTGGTTCCTAACCGGAAGAGAGGCTTCTGTGTCTGAAAGTGCACTTAGATCCCGGTAGGGAACCGATTCCTAACCGGGTTCTATCTGAAATGACAGACCAGAACCCGGTTGAGAATCGGTTCCCTACCGGGACATAGCGCCTGTCTGAAATTCCCCTCTGTTATTAAAGAGAAAAAGAGATAAAAATGATATAGAGCTGCCAGGGTGGGAACTTTCAAAAACTTGATTGCGTCAAAGCCACCCATCTCTATACAGGAGGACACGGAACAGTGTCATTACAGAAGAAGCAGACCACCCCTGAATTAACATGAACTCATGCTTTGCCACCTGGTATCCATTTCTTGGGTATGCAGATGGATCGTGTTCGGCTGCAGCCCCACTTGACAAGTATCAACCAATGTTGATGCTGATTTTTAAAAATAATTAATACTGCGTTGTGGTACTTCTTGAAAATGAATAAAATTCAAGAAAAAAAATACTTGTTGGAAATTGTAACACTACGGTCGGGGAGTCAACATCTCCTGGAAATTCCAGGCCCCAGGGATATTAAATTTGCTGTTACTAGAGCCAGGGCATTTTCGGTGGTGGCTCCTACCTGGTGGAAGGAGCTCCCGGAGGAGATCCGGGCCCTGCGGGACCTTTCTCAGTTCCGCAGGGCCTGTAAGATGGAGCTCTTCCGCCAGGCTTTTGAGTAGGAGCCGCCGCCACTTCAATTCCACCACCGATATGTATGCAGCATCGCACCACTACCACTAATACGTGGTTCCATCTGGGTGCGAGGTGACCCTGGAAGGAGAGGGTGCTGACAAGTTGTGGGACCAATACCATTTGAGGAAGTTCTACCCCATCTTGCACTGACAAGTCACTGAGGGAAAATAGAAAGACTGTCTTCAGCTTGCCTCACAGTGAGGCATTTGGTTAGAACTTTCATTTGGTCCCCCACCCCCGGAAAATATCCCTAGGCTTTGGTCACACACACTAAATAATCCACTTTCAATCCACGTTCCAACTGGATCTTGCCAGTTTACACAGTAAAAATCCAGCTGGAAAGTGCGCTGGAAGTGGATTGAAAGTGGATTATTTAGCATGTGTGTGAGTCCAGGGCTATTTTTGGGCAGGAACGCACAGGAACGGAGTTCCGGCTGGCTCCCAAGTTGGCCACGCCCAGCAGGAACTCATTACCATAATAGGCCACACCCAACAGCAGAAACGCATTAGGATTGGCTACATTAGGGGTGTGTGGCCCAACATGCAAAGGAGTTCCTGCTACAAAAAAAGGCCCTGGGTTTTGACCACAAACAAGGTAAACAGAATAACAAGCAAAAGGTGGACGTGGCTGGATAACCACACTTCTGGTAACATGGGGGTTTGGCCTAATGTGCTAATGAAATGTGCTGTCAGGGGTGTGGCCCAATAGGCTAATGAGTTCCTGCTGGGCTTTATCTACAAAAAGAGCCCTGTGTGTGACCGCAGCCCTAGAGATTCCCCCACATTGGGATGATGGACAGAGAGGAAGCTCATAGAGGGCTTTTCCTGTGCATCAGACTGACTCCTGATTTTCTTGACAGTTGACCCACAAGCGCTGGAATGGGTATGAGCACAGCTCGTCCACATGTTTGCCCTCCCTCCGCATTCACACAGTTTGTGGAATCAATTTATGTTCTTTTGCACATCACTTAAATAGTCAGGGTTTCCAAGGGAGAGTGCTGTGGTCAACGGTGACCTCCCCTTTATCTCTTGTGCATGCTTGTACCAATATAGCAATATCATGGCTGCATTTAATTAAAGATGACACTAAAGTATCAATGTATCAATGTACAATTGTAATGATAGTTTAAGCAGGTTCTCTGAATTTCAGTTAGTCTCTAGCCCTTCCCCTTGCCAAGATATAACAAAAAAAGGCATATCTTCACAAAGGAAGGGTATACTTACTTACTTTAAAAAAAAGAAAAGAAAGGAAGCTGGGAATTCAGAGAACATGACTGACCTGTCATTACAACAGTATATTAATACATCGATATTTTAAGGTAAAGGTTTCCCTTGCTCGAAAGCTCTAGGGGGCGGTGCTCATCTCCGTTTCCAAGCCGAAGAGCCAGCGCTGTCTGAAGACATTTCCATGGTCATGTGGCCAGCATGACTAAATGCCGAAATGCGCGGAATACCGAAGCGGTACCTATTAATCTACTTACAATTTCTTGCTTTTGAATTGCTATGTTGTCAGGAGCTGGGGCCAGAGACAGGAGCTCACTCCGTCACGTGAAACTAGGGTCTTGAACTACTGAACTACAGGCCTTCCGGTCTGCAGTTCAGCGTCTTAACCTCTGAGGCACCGCCACCTCTTGCTTAATGGACTTGGCCTTTATTTCTTGCACCTGTCAGGATCTCACCCATCTGGCCGCCCTGGCTGTCGCTCTCTCTGGCGAACCCAAACTCTGGGGTACAACTGTACAGTTACATTGCCAAGTTCAGTTGCTCTAAGACTCCAGAAAAGGTGAGAAGGATACTCTGGCCTCCGTCAATGGCCAGTGGAATAATGGCTGCAGGATAGTTTCCTTGGGTTAAGCTGACCAAGTATATTATAAAAGTACAAAATTTATTAGGGTGTACACATATTAAAATATATTTGGGTTAATTTTTTTCCCCAAGTATCAAACTAATAAAAGCATATCAAATATTAATACACATGATGGGTCAACACTTTCCAACTGAAGACCAAACGCGTTTTGGCCTCAAAGGGCCTTCCTTAGTGGTCACTATTACAACATAGTATAGACACATATTCAAACATATGTATACAAGATCTTTAGTACACTTATATAAAGACCAGAATCCTTACCTTGATGGAGTGACACACATTCAGACTTTTGAAATCTCAGTTACCAGAATAATTGGAATGAATATGGCTATACCTATGGCCCATCATTAATACCAGCAACACAATTACAAACATATAAGGATACAACATCTGGCAGTTCGAAAGCAAGAAATGGCAAGTAGATAAATAGGTACCACTTCAGTGGGAAGGGAACAGCGTTCCGTGCGCCTTGGCGTTTAGTCATGCCGGCCACATGACCCCGGAAACGTCTTCGGACAGCGCTGGCTCTTCGGCTTGAAAACGGAGATGAGCACCGCAACCCTAGAGTCGGATTCGACTGGCTTTCGAGCAAGGGAACCTTTACCTTTACTAAAGAGATGTGACTTTATGGGCAGCACCTGACAGATTGCAACCTGACGAAGCTGAGGGAAACAAGCACCAACCGGGGTCCGTGGTTGCGGGAGGGCAGGAAGGGATGAGCCAGTGCTTGGCTCTCGTGGCCCTTTCTTACACGCCCGGGATAGTGATGAGTCACGAGTAGGGCACCGTGAGAATACTGAGTGTTGTGAAGGCACAACCCACTCTGAAAATGATTTTTTGAGTCGAATATGCCGAGACTGTTTTTCAGTGATATCCTTCAAGCTATTGGTTCCAACTTGACAAAGCCATATTGGTGAAACGTGGAGCATACTGAGGAAGCCGGCAATCCCATAGTTCTTCTTTTGGAACCGTTCAAGTGCTCCTCTTTTGGAACTGTTGGAGCCGATATCTTCTGGAAGCTTACTTTCCCCCTTTACACTCTGAAGCACACACTGCTCATCAGGAGGGACCGAGCCCTTCGAAGGGGTTTGGACTTTGTGAGCCGTAGAGAGGACTTTTGTTATATCATTTATGCCCTGATTATGAATTGTTATTGTATGAATAATTTTGCTTAGGATTTGGAAATTGTATAAATGCTTTATTTATTTGTCTATACAGGAATTATTTATCATTGTTTCTTCTTAATTATTGATTTTTGAAATTGGCATTGACGCCACGCCCAGTGGATTCTGCGAATTTAGGCAGGTCGTGAGCGGGAGGGGAGGAAGGGGTGAGCCAGTGGTCGGTCCTCGTGGCCCTTTCTTACACGCCCAGGGTAATGCCGATCACCACTTTGGGGTTAGGAAGGAATTTTCCTCCAGGCCTGCCTGTCCCAGGGATCCTGGAGGTTTTTCGCCTTCCTCTGGGCATAGAGCAGGGGTCAGTGGAGGAGTGGGGGGGGGGTAGTTGTGAATTTCCTGTGTTGTGCAGGGGGTTGGCCCTTGAGGTCCCTTCAGCTGTTTCTATACCCAACTAATTTTTTTTAAATTTACTTTTAAATCCACAGCTGGATTTTATTTATTTTTATTTATTGTTTTTAAAGTAGGAAAAATTCCGACTAAAAAAATACCACCACCCCCCCGGTGGCAGGTGGCCCTCCCGTCCTAAGTGCTCCCGTTCCATCTGCATTTGCCTGGCGATGGGGAGGCCGGCAGCCGCCCTCTCCTGACTACCTCCCGGTACAGAGTCCTTTTCTCCCATCAACCCTCCCTGGCTGTATCGAAAAGCGCCACTGCAATTACTACGAGTGCTAACACTTCCCTTGCTAAAAAAAAAAAATTCCCTCGCCAGCCTGCGGTTGGCATCGAGATGACGGATGAGCCAATTTAGCACTGTCTTCAGGCCGAAACGTTTCCTGTAGTGGCCCGAGAGCTTTCAATAAGTAAAGGCAAGGCAGGCAAGGCACGCCGGCAGAATTTTAAGCCGGGGCCTGTCCATCACAAGCCGCACACGGGGCAAGTCTGCGTGTTCGACAGCAGGCGGCATGAAAGATAACGTCGCGCGCTCCCTTGCTAAGGTCTGAGACCCCTCCGCTTGATCATCCTTAAATGTCTTCAGGATTCTCGTGAATTTTCCGGAGGAAGCCTCCTCCACTCGGTGGACTTTTCTTGCCAGGGAGGCGCCTGTCACAGGAGAACCGGCAAGGACAGCAGACCTGACGGTCTTTCAGAGCCATCGGTGACACTGACGGGACTGTCCGTGCTTGATGCTTCCTTGGATGAGGGGCATATTTTGAAGCGGGCACCTTGCCATGAAAGAAAGCTCATTTTAAACTGCTCGGCACTGTGATTATAAAATCGACACTGGAAAAAAACGTCCATTTGAGTGCTTTCCTCTCCTTTACTTTTTCTGCAGGGTCTGAGGTGGGCTTGAGACAGCAGCTGTGGGGAAGCCTACCTAAGGGACCGCCTTGCCCCACATGCTCCCCCAAGGGCACTACGGTCGGGGAACCAACATCTACTGGATGTTCCAGGTCCCCGGTCTATCAGACTTACCATGACCAGGAATAGGGCGTTCTCGGTGGCGGCTCCTATCTGGTGGAACGAGCTCCCAGAGGAGATCAGGGCTCTGCGGGACCTAGCACAGTTCCGCAGGGCCTGCAAGACGGAGCTCTTCTGCCAGGCTTTTGAATAGGAGCCGCCACCACTAGTGCACCACTAACACACTTGTTTACCATCTACGCCCCATATATGGACATCAGGATGGGGGCATGTACCATCAACGCCCCACAATCGTTTAGGGGGCGGCCATCTTGTTTTTAGAAATTGTAATTTGGAAATTGGAAATTAGCTGAGAGGAGCGCCAAAATTGTTTTAATGGTGATGTATCTTTAATATTTTGTACTGTTTTACTGTTTTATTCGACGATACGCCCTGTTAGCCGCCCTGAGCCCCCGGGGAGGGCGGGATAGAAATGTGAATAATAAATAATAAATAAAAATAAAGAACAGCCCCACGAGGCTTGGAATGATGCTGTGGGGGGAAGAAGGGCTCCTGCCTCCCCCCCCCCAACTGTTTTCCTATGAAGACATTGTGCTGGAGGAGTCATTTCCCTGTTTTTGTGCCTCGGCGTTTAGTCATGCCGGCCACATGACCATGGAAACGTCTTCGGACAGCGCTGGTTCTTTGGCTTGGAAACGGAGATGAGCACCGCCCCCTAGAGTCGGATAGGACTAGCTTTTGAGCAAGGGAAGCCTCTACCTTTACCTTTAATAGAGTTACACTGCAAAAAAGGGTTCCACAAACTTGCCTGGATAAGTGATTAGGGACTGTGGTCTGTACTGCTGCGTATAGCCTACTGTAGGCAGGATCCTATTTACATCATTTCCGTACCTCTTAATGTGCCGTGTGAGTACTTAGGCTACGCTTCGTTTCCTTCTGGTGGTTCCCGGCTTCTGAAATCCGAAAGCACTGGTTAGGGAGTGCCCGGTTTGCCAACCGCACTGGCTCACCCTTGCGTGATCCACCCTGTGTCCCTTTGAGAACGGTGGAGTATAAAAAGGTAAAGGTTCCCTTGCTCGAAAGCCAGTCCAGTCCGACTCTAGGGTTGCGGTGCTCATCTCCGTTTCCAAGCTGAAGAGCCAGCGCTGTCCGAAGATGTTTCCGTGGTCATGTGGCCGGCATGACTAGACGCCAAGGCGCACGGAACGCTGTTACCTTCCCACCAAAGTGGTCCCTATTTATCTACTTGCAATTTCTTGCTTTCGAACTGCTAGGTTGGCAGGAGCTGGAACTAGAGACGGGAGCTCACTCCGTCATGCGGCACACCTGGGTCTCGAACTGCTGAACTACTGACCTTTCACAGCCTGCAGTTCAGCGTCTTAACCACTTGAGCCACCGCAGCTCCTTATAAATATAGTATAAATAAATGTAAACAAAATAAGATTAAAAAATAAAAAACGGAATGCTGCGTTTCTGCACGCCTTGCGAAATGCGATCTCAAAATCCCCCCCCCAGTACCTCGTGTGACAAATAGAAGGCAGCGATGCCCAATGGCCAGAAGCAGCACAGCATGGAGAAGACACTGAGGCCAAGGTGGTCCCTGGGGGGCATCATGAGGAAGTGGTCTTCGCTGTCGGTGTCGCTCGAGTAATCGCTCTGGAATAGCAAGAGGGAGGGCGCACAGAGGAGGGTGCGGGTTAGCCAGGCGCTGACAACCAAGGTTCCCTCTAAGCTGTGGAGTCCTGCGAGCAAAAATTCAGCTTTGTGAGCTGCTGGCATTCAAGTTGTGTGCGAGCGATTGGGCTGCTGCATGAATTAGTTTGCCCTGGAGCCGTCCCTTCCTGAGCTAAGACAAAAATGTGTGAGCCGGAGGCTAAAAAACTGTGAGCTAGCTCACACTAACTCGGCTTAGAGGGAACACTGCTGACAAACCCCCCGTGGCTGGCCACGCGCTGAAGCTGTCAGAGCCTGGGATGCACTTTCCACTTTTCTGTAAAGCTGCACGAAATGCCCCACAACGAGAGTTAAACAACCGAGGCCCTGGACAATCGTTAAGAAGAAGAAGAAGGAGAGAAGAGATTGGATTTATACCCCGCCCTTCACTACCCAAGGGAGTCTCAGAGCAGCTTAAGAACATAAGAACATAAGAGACATCTCAGTCTCAGGACCCTCCCTCCCCTTGCCGTATTCTCGTTGTGACGTGGGATTTCCATAAATCAGCATTTTTAAATTATTCAAGACTAGTTGATTAATAAGCAATAAAAAGCCCAAAGGCATGCTAATTTATTCATGATCATTTGAAACGGCAGGAAGTATCCGACACTACGGTTTTGGAATGAACATAAATAGTTTAGCCTGAAAATGTGAAGCAGAGATTCACCTATTGATTCCAGGGCTTGTGCTGGCACGTGCATGAGAATTTCGGTTTCTTGGAGGTTTGGTAATGCTTTGAGTTTCGGGCTTCCCCTCCCCTTTGATCCACATCCTTGCCTAACTGGTGAGCCTCTTTAAATGTTTATGGGTTAGAACCCATGGATCAGTTCTGCTCAAGGAGTCACTTCCCTCTGGCAGATGCTATTATGTCAGGGGAAGTCTCCTTTCACTGGAGGAAGGCACCTCCACTAGTACAGGGGTTTCAAACTCATTTGTTACGAGGGCCGGATCTGACACAAATGTCATTTTGTTGGGCCAGGTCATGGGTACCATTTAATCTAATGCAGTATACTGGAGATATCTCTCCTTATATATAAAAGAGTTTTCATGTCCCTCTTGCCTCAAAGTTCCACAGCCTTTGGGTCCCTCAACTGCCAGTCAGAAAGGGGTCCCTGGCCACTGGCTGCATTGCCTTCGTCCCACCCACAGAAGCGCTGCCCAGCCTCTCGGCCAGTGTGCTGAGAGCCGATGGATGGGCAGGACATTCCAGTGGGCGGAAGGTCCAGAGGCCGAGGGTGTGGAGGGGGGGCTGTGAAAAGATGGGGGAGGACAGTAAAAGTATGTCTTCATTACAGATTGATACCAGTTGTATGCCACTTTGACATGGCTTCCCTAACCCAAACCCAAGTACTTTAAAATAGCTAAGGATTCTTTTAGAGATTTCTACATAACCCCCCAAGCAACAGGCTGGAGGAAACCAGCTTTTCCACGAGTGAAAAAAGGAGGGGGCCCCTCTGACCCCCGAGGAAAGGCTGCGGATCGTGGGTTTTGTGGGGACAAATGCCATGTGGGAGGGGGGCTGCAGTAGAGAGGGGGAAATGGGTGAGACTGAGTGGAAAGGCCAGCTGGATCCAAGCCTACCATTCCTAGAGTGCCCCTTGGCAAAACCATGACTTACTTAAAGAAAGCCTTGCAGAGTAGATATGCCCTGACAAAGACAGAGGAAGAAAACCCCAAAGAGATAGGAAAGAGAGAAACTGAAAGCATGCTACAGGTTGACAAAGTGAGTCCCTAGTTTGGAACAAATTTAGAGTCCAGTCAGGCACCTTGAAGACCAACAAAGGTTTATCCATGGTACGAGCTTTTGTGTGCAAGACACATTTTTGCAAATACACTGGAATGGTAGATGAGGTTCTAAACGTATAGGCAGGGATTTATCATCAAATTGACATGTAACATGATGATTTTTTAAGTTATGCAATAATAAAACCTTTGTTGGTCTTCAAGACTGGACTCTAAATTTGTTCTACTGTTTCAAACCAACACGGCTGACCACCTGGATCAATCCCTAGTTTGGAAACGCCATGAACTGGATAGCCCAGGCTAACCCAATCTCGCCAGAATCTGGAAGCTAAGCAGGGTCAGCACCAGCTAGTATTTCGATGGGAGACCTCCAGGGGTCATTTCCTTCAGGAGCGCACAGGAGCGGAGCTCCGGCAGTAAAGAGCCCAGGGGGTGGGCACATGCAACAAGCCCCGCCCCCTGCTCCCAGCAGCCCTCAGTTAGAGCAAGAAGCAGCCAGGTAAGTTGCAGAGCCCACCCCCCAGTCCAAAACAGTCCTGTGGCACCTTTAAGACCAAGTTTTATTCAGGTACAAGCTCTCCCTCATCTGCGAGGACAGATCTGCACGTCCCCCCCTCCCCAATAGCTAGCAATCCAAAACAGTCCAGTGGAGCCTGAGTGGTGGGTGTTGCCTTCTGACACACTTCCGGTGATGTCAGGGGGTGTGGCGCATGCAAATAAGTTATGCTATTTAGTTATGCTAATGAGCTCCTGCACCTCTTTTTCTACTAAATGACCCCTGGCTGTGTGTCCTCCCACGCCTCTCGGTCATGTCTGAAGCCTTTCTTTGGTCCCAGTCCACTGAACAGAATGGGAGGATAAAAGCACATGCATTTGCCCACACAAGGCAGAAAACGGCTTCAGTGGCGTTGTGTTCATTTGGATCACAAAGCAGTGTGAAGGAGCCGGTCATCGCCTCCTTCCCATTGGCCCCATCTAAGCCACATGCAGGGAGCAGCTGCCCTTAAACAAACACTGGAAAGCGGAGTCCAGAACTCCAGCTGTCTTGCCTTGTTGAGACATCCAAACACAGCCCCCGCCCAACCCAAACAGCTGCTGTCCAGATCGGACCCGTTTCTTGCCTCCCCACTGCCATGACAAACATTTGTACTAAAAAGCCTTTGGAAAGTCACAGCGTCGGTCTGACAGTCAACGTGCACACAGCTCCAAAGATAAGGTGCCCTCCCTTAGGTAAAGGTAAAGGTTCCCTTGCTCGAAAGCCAGTCGAGTCCGACTCTAGGGTTGCAGTGCTCATCTCCGTTTCAAAGCCGAAGAGCCAGCGCTGTCCGAAGACGTTTCCGTGGTCATGTGGCCGGCATGACTAAACAACAAGGCGCACAGAACGCTGTTCCCTTCCCACTGAAGTGGTACCTATTTACCTACTTGCAATGTCTTGCTTTCAAGCTGCTAGGTTGGCAGGAGCTGGAACGAGAGACGGGAGCTCACTCCGTCATGCGGCACACCCGGGTCTCGAACTGCTGAACTACTGACCCTCCACAGCCTGCAGTTCAGCGTCTTAACCACTTCAGCCACCGCAGGCACCCTCCCTTAGTGCGTTTAAATTCCTATTTCCCAGGAGAAGACCAAACTCTCCAAAATCCTCAGGGTCCCAGACTGCAGAGGCTGCTGCTATCGCCAGAAAAACAAAGACTCTACTCACGAGGAGCAATTGAAGATTATCCCCGGGACATTAGGAATAAGCACACCAAGGAAAAGGGTTGCCAGCTCCAGGTTGGGAAATAGCTGGGGATTGTGGGGGTGGAGCTTGAGGAGGGGCCCAGGGCTTGGGGAGGGGAGGGATGTCAGTGTGGCCTAATGCCACAGAATCCTCCTTCCAAAGCAGCCATTTTCTCCAGGCGGACTGGCCGTTGCTGCCTGGAGATTAGTTGTGGAAAAGAGCGAGAGTCCAGCGGCACCTCAAAGACTTAACATTTTGCGAGGAAGCTCCTCCCCAGCCACAAATTATTTGTTAAGTCTTTAAGGCGCTCCTGGACTCTCGCTCTTTTCTGCTGCTGCAGACAGACTAACACGGCTGCCCATCTTGATCTCCAGGTTGTAAACCAGAGTTCCCTCTAAGCTGAGTTAGTGTGAGCTAGGTTGCAGTTTTTTTAGCCTCCGGCTCACACATTTTTGTCTTGGCTCAGGAAGGGAGGGCTCCAGAGCAAACTGATTTATGCAGTGACCAAATGGCTCGCTCACCACTCTAATGCCAGCAGCTCACAGAGTAGAATTTTTGCTCACAGGACTCCACAGCTTAGAGGGAGCATTGGTTGTAATCCCAGGAGATCTCCAGCCGCCACCTGCAGGCTGGCAACCCTAACCGAGGAGCTGTCGGGTGGGTAGCCGTGTCGGACTGAAGTCCAGGGGCACCTTAAAGACCCACGAAGTTCTATTCTGGGGGTAAGTTTCCGTGTGCACGCATACCCAGAACAAAACTCTGTTGGTCTTCGGGGTGCCCCTGGACTCCCACTTTGTCCAAGGAGCTTTGGACGCTGGCGTGAAGCAAAAGGTCAAGAGGGGAAATCCAAATCAGGGGGATGCTACTCTGTGTTGCCAGAGGCGCTGCCTTTTACTCTTGGGTAGCCCCAATGGCCTGGATGAATCACAAGCAGGAATTAAGATCGCTGGGGAAAAGAT
Organism: Gekko japonicus; assembly: GCF_001447785.1. NCBI lineage: Eukaryota > Metazoa > Chordata > Lepidosauria > Squamata > Gekkonidae > Gekko > Gekko japonicus. Next base: position 296,584 of record NW_015159773.1, read on the forward strand.
CAACAACCTCAGATATGCAGACGATACTGCTCTGATGGCAGAAAGTGAAGAGGACCTTAAGAGCCTCTTGCTCAGGGTAAAAGAGGAGAGCGCAAAAGTGGGCTTGAAGCTCAACATAAAAAAAAAACTAAGATCATGGCATCCGGCCCCATCACTCCTTGGCAAATAGAAGGGGAAGTCGTGGAAGTAGTGACAGACTTCACAATCCTGGGAGCCCAGATCACCACAGACTGTGACAGCAGCCATGAAATTAAAAGATGCCTGCTCCTTGGGAGGAAAGCGATGGCGAACCTAAACGGCATGATAAAAAGTAGAGACATCACCCTGCCCACAAAAGTCCGCGTGGTCAAAGCAATGGTATTCCCAGTAGTCATGTATGGCTGCGAGAGTCAGACTATAAGGAAGGCCGAGCGCCGAAGAATAGATTCTTTTGAACTATG
>NW_015159773.1:297216-312715 GCF_001447785.1 Gekko japonicus
CTGGTTCTGAAACACAGAGCTAGCCACAGCTCTGAAAAAGGAGTCTCCATTTTCAGGTGACAGGCAACCTCAGAGCAAGCCTCCAGTCTTCCCCCACCACCCAGCAGAGATCATGCTTATGGAATGACAATGAGTTCTAGCATGTAAAGTATCTACATTTCTAAAGTCTATTTAATTCTTTGTCTGAATACTTGTCTTTTCTTCTCTGTCCCTCAAGATACCGGGATAAGCCAATCAAGCATTCAAATTATTAACGATCCTTCCTGACACTAATCAGGGACATCTCCCACCTTTTGTTTACCCTGGCCAGGACCATTAGTGGTCAGATAATCCATTCAACTAGCCACTCAGCACTTGGCTTCTATTGTTAAATCCAGACCCTGCCTCTCTGAAAGCTCATTGGTCACATCTAGGCCTTGCCCATCCTGATGCCACACACCCCTGGGACTCATCATTGGTCCAGGAAATCTATTATTCTCACCTGAGACCAGCCCCCAGGACTGCCCATTGGTCTGCATTGTCTTCCATAGGGTATATCCCAGCGTAAACATGGCCTCAGACCGCGTGTTTTCTGCCATAATCCAAAATGGCAGTCCACCCCTAAGCTCTCTGAGTTTAGGCCACAATCCATGGACCTCTGCACATCTAGACAGGTTGTATCACCCCTCTATAAGCCATCTCTATAAGCTATCAATCACCTCTGCTTCCTTATAGTTCTATATTGTGTGTGTGGGTGTTGGAATATTGTTTGTATGCTTGAGAATGTTTAGTAAAGTAATCATTTTTAGCCACCCAGTTTCTGTGTCTGTTCCTGGGTTCTTGGGAATTCTAACTCTGGTATACAGAGGTCAGATCCTATAGATAAGCCGATTGCATATTAATAATTATAATTCCCCATCTTTATTAAATAATAGAGCAATTTGGCTAACATCTGTGTTTCGGAAAGATGCAGTTGTGTATTTAGGCAGATTGCGGAGCGCGGCGGCCGCTATGACACAAGGCACAGCTAGTATATTTCCAGGGGAAAATCACTCGGAGCAATATTTCCGCTGCCAGCGGCCCAGGATTATTGCCCACAAAGCTCAGGAGTGCCGTTAATGTCACTGCTGCCAAATAAGTAATTAGAAGGCTGGCCAACGGAAGGAACAGACTCCGAATGGCTGCCGATATTTTCATTTGTTTCCTTTCCCCCCTCCACATTTGAAATTCAGCCACTGGGGAGTGCAGGTTTTTATTTTTTAATTTTACTGAAGCTTTGATCAGGCCGACTGACTGGCAAAGAGAACGAGAACAGCCAGGTCATTTCCATTAACTGGCTTGCCTTAATTAAATTAAGCCGGCAGATTAATTTACTGTGTGCCCAAGTTTTACGCAACCTGCTACTGATCCTCGGGCAAGGGGGGGGAAACCGAGTTCACGCCAGCGATCTGTCACCGCACTTCCCGATCCTTTGGGTGCCCAAAGCTGCGTGATAGAGGGACCCCGGGATTTATTGGCATTTGGTAGCGTACCGGAATACTATATCTTTCTAGCTCCTCAGTTATAAACACACAAGCTAGCTCGGTGTGTGTTGATTTTACGTAATCACATAGCTGAATTTTACGTCATTATGTAGACCAGGGCCCCCCAAACTTCTTGAGCCCGTGAGCACCTTGGACATTCTGATACAGCATGGTGGGCACCGCCACAAAATGGCTGCTGCAGGAGGCAGAGACAGCCACAAAATGGCTGCTGCAGGAGGCAGAGACAGCCACAAAATGGCTGCCACAGTTTACTTTCAGTCGCAGAATGAAGATCCTTGTGCTGTGATGGCAGTTGCTGCCAAAGCGATATTTTTAGAAATCTCCACTGCCAATTGAATCTCCCATGGCCAATCAGAAGCCTTCCTGGGTAAAAGCCCCATGTGGACCCACCCACTTACTAAAAACATTTGGTGTGTGCCTGGAAAGGTGCCAATGGGTGCCATGGGGCCTATGGGCACCATGTTGGAGGCCCCTGATGTGGACAGCCAGCATGGCATAGAGGTTTCATACAGGGTCTGAAAGAGCCAGGTTCAAATTCCCACTATGACCATGGACACGTCACACACTCTTGGCCTAAAGCACCCCGCAGGGTTGTTGTGAGGATAAAACAGAAGAGGGGAGAATGATATTGAAAGCTGCTTTGTGCCCTCACTGGGGAGGACAGTGGGAGATAAATATCCAAACAAATAATATATCCTTCCTGCATTTCATGGCCCTTTGACCCCTCTTTGCTGTTGTTTCTTCATATATATATATGAAGAAATCAACCCTGACTGCTCCCTGGAAGGCCAGATAATGAAACTGAAGCTCAAATACTTTGGCCACCCAATGAGAAGGGAGCACCCACTGGAGAAGACCCTGATGCTGGGAAAGATTGAAGGTCAAAGAAGACGGGGACGGCAAAGGATGAGATGGTTAGACAGTGTCATCGATGCAACGAACATGAAATTGAGCAAACTTCAGAGGACGGCGGAAGACAGGAAGGCCTGGCGGGATCTGGTCCATGGGGTCGCGAAGAGTCGGACTCGACTGTGCGACTGAACAACAACAACAAAATATATAATATTTGTATTTTTCATATGTGTGTGTGCGCACGTACGTGTGAGTGTGTGTACACCTGGAAGTCATGGCGCCTTCTGGTGACTGGTCCCTACTTGGGGCCTGGAGGATTTTCAGAGAGATGGCTGATCAAAGCCCGCCCCCGCCTCCTGTTATTCCAAGGAGATCTCCTATCCCAGCACTTGCCAGAGTCGACCCTGCTTAGCTTCTGAGATCTGACGAGATCAGTGCTTGCCTCGGCTATCCAGGTCAGGGCTCATAGACAAACGTCTGCCTAGAACAGTGTTGGCGAACCTTTTAGAGACCAAGTGCCCAAACTGCGACCCAAAACCCACTTATTTATCGCAAAGTGCCCACACGGCCATTTAACCTGAATACTGATGTTTTACTTTAGAAAAAACAACTCATACATTAACTTAAGATGATCCAAACAAAGTAAGGAAAGCAATCCCAAATGCTTTCATTTGCTTAATATTATTTGGCCGAGAATTCGACACTTGAACTATGGTCTGGGCCTGGCTGGGGCGATGGCACGCCTGCCCACAGAGAGGGCTCTGAGTGCCGCCTCTGGCACCCGTGCCATAGGTTCGCCACCACTGGCCTAGAACAACGTTTCATGTGCATGACCAGCCTATCCCCAGAACAAAACTTTGTTGGTCTTAAAGGTGCCACCAGTCTCAAACTTTGTTCTGTTGCTTCAGACCAACATGGCTACCCATCTGAAAACGTCTGCCTAGTAAGGACCCAGCATCTGCGTCTGACAGAGCGGGCATTAACCCACAAAGACTTCTGTGGGGATAAAACCTTGGCAACCTTTAAAGTGCCAAGACAATTATGGTCACAGTCCGTAGACATGAAAAGATAGAGCCACAGGAACTGTGTAAAGTGCGCTCAATGTTTCTATAATGATAGCAATATTGTTATAAATATGAAAATTACAAAAGTGATACTAATACATTCAACTTGTAAATCCAGTTACATAAGATAGAAGATAACAACGACGGCGGGACGGTGGTCTCCGGAATGTGATGCCGTTTCGACAAGCGTCTTCTTCTGACCAAGAAGCTATAAGTAGATGATGTGTGGAAAAGTGCACTTCATTAGAAAAGCTACCCGATTCACATGAAGTTCAATAACAGTTTCACCTATTTCATTGCACAAGTAATGGAGAAAATTTCTCTCAGACGAAATAAATGAAATAGGTGAAACTGTTATTGAACTTCATGTGAATCGGGTAGCTTTTCTAATGAAGTGCACTTTTCCACACATCATCTACTTATAGCTTCTTGGTCAGAAGAAGACGCTTGTCGAAACGGCATCACATTCCGGAGACCACCGTCCCGCCGTCGTTGTTATCTTCTATCTTATGTAACTGGATTTACAAGTTGAATGTATTAGTATCACTTTTGTAATTTTCATATTTATAACATTATTGCTATCATTATAGAAACATTGAGCGCACTTTACACAGTTCCTGTGGCTCTATCTTTTCATGTCTACGGACTGTGACCATAATTGTCTTGGCACTTTAAAGGTTGCCAAGGTTTTATCCCCACAGAAGTCTTTGTGGGTTAATGCGCGGGGAGGAAGCAACTTACCCTTCCTCTTCTCCTGCCTCCTCCTGGCTGAATGAGGGCTGGAAGCGGAGCGGCCGGAAGCAGGGGGCGGGGCTTCGTCATGTGCCCCGCCCCCCGTACCTCACCTGGGGTGCACGTTCCCCCGCGTTCCCCCCGAAATGACCTCTGGACCGTGGAAATTTCCTGTTTCGATGCCCTGGTGAGCCTTGAATGAGGACATCTTTCTCATTTTATCCTGAGAACCGCAATCTGAATTTAAAAGTCAGCATCGGTTTTGGGGGCAGCCTAAGGCTCCCTTTCTCAAAGGAAACATTTTCCAGGGCTCCCGTCTGACTTTGGTTTTGCAAAAAGAGGCCACGTAACCCAACATCCCAGGACTGTGTAGAAAGGACGTCAGGGTCAGCTCCCAGACTCTGCCTGATGTCGCTTGATTTAAATTTTGTAATCTGATCCATTGTTGGCAAGGAGCTCTTGGCTGGCCTCAGAAAGCGTTGCTGGCACCGTGCATCACAGGGAACAGTGGGAGGCAGCTAAATGCTTAACGCAATTTGTCTGTCAGAAACCTGTGTCTGAGCAACGATATTGAAGCTGACTCGAGCGCCTGGGAGAGAACGGTAAGGTCTGTACAAAGGCTTCGCAAAATTTATACCTAACATTTCCTGTAGAGCCCTAGCACAAGTGGGCTTCAACTCGCAGGGTCAGAGAAGTCCATCTGCTGGGCTGGCAGCCCTTGGACCTCCGGCCATTTAGCCTACTCCATCTGCCAGCATGCATGTGCCGCCAACAGAGACAGGGCTCCCGGCCTCTTGCCCCCTTTTGCACGGATGTTAAATGGAACAGCCAGTTTGGTGTCGTGGTTAAGTGCGCGGACTCTAATCTGGGAGAACCGGGTTTGATTCCTCACTCCTCCACTTGCACCTGGCTGGATGACCTTTGGCAAGCCATGGTTCTGGCACAACTGTTCTTGAAAAGAGCAGTTTCTGTCAAGAGCTTACTCAGCCCCACCTACCTCACCGGGTGTCTTTTTTGGGAAGGGGAAGGGAAAGGAGTTTGTAAGCTGCTCTGAGACTCCCTTGGGTGGTGAAGGGTGGGGTATAAATCTAATTTCCTCTCCTCCTCCTCCTCGGACTGCCAAATTCCCCCAGGCGGCGGGGATTCTCCCACCGAAAGGTCCCCTAATCCGGCTGGCGGGGAGAACCCCACCCCCCAAAGTGGCCAGATCAGGCTGACGTACCCAGTGCAATGACGTTGCTGACGTACCCAGTGCAATGACGTCGCGATGTCATTTCAAAGCCGAAGAGCCAGCGCTGTCCGAAGACATTTCCGTGGTCATGTGGCCAGCATGACTAAACACCAAGGCGCACGGAACGCTGTTACCTTCCCACCGAAGTGGTACCTATTGATCTACTTGCAATTTCTTGCTTTCGAACTGCTAGGTTGGCAGGAGCTGGAACTAGAGATGGGAGCTCACTCCATCGTGCGGCACCCGGGTCTCGAACTGCTGAACTACTGACCTTCCACAGCCTGCAGTTCAGCATCTTAACCACTTGAGCCACCGCAGTTCCTACAAGTGTCACTTAGTTATGCCTTATCACAGGAGCCTGAGTAAACACTCTTTATTTATACCCCGCCCTTCACTACCCAAAGGTGTCTCAGAGCGGCTTACAAACTCCTGTCCCTTCCCCTCCCCACAACAGACACCCTGTGAGGTAGGTGGGGCTGAGAGAGCTCTGACAGAAACGGCTCTTTTTCAAGAACAGAGTTATGGCTTGCCTAAGGTCACCCAGCCAGGTGCAAGGGGAGGAGTGGGGAATCAAACCCGGTTCTCCCAGATTAGAGTCCGCGCACTTAACCACGACACCAAACCATAGGAGCTTAATAAGTCAGTAGCCAGAGCAGCAACTTCCTACAGGCTAAATTATCTGATGGCCATCACCAGTGTTCCCTCTAAGCTGGGTTAGTGTGAGCTAGCTCACATGTTTGTAGCCTCCGGCTCACACGTTTTGGTCTCGGCTCAGGAAGGAGGGCTCCAGAGCAAACTAATTTATGCAGCGGCCAAACCGCTCGCTCACTACTTTAATGCCAGGAGCTCACAAAGTAGAATTTTTGCTCGCAAGACTCCACGGCTTAGAGGGAGCATTATCACACTAAAGAATCCCCGTCTTTAAAGACGTTCTGCCTATGAAATTCCATCCACGCTCCCCTCCTCGGCGTCCTCCCCCCCTTTCATCATCAGAACGGCTACCGACCAAGCGTCCCTCATTTCCCACGGCAGATGAAGCCTCTTCTCTAAATTGCAGCTGGAAGCACATTTCACTTCTGCCTGAAAAGATTTCGAGGGCTCGTGAGTAAAAACCAAGAGCAGTTCCTGAGAGGGCTCGTGACTAAAAACCAAGAGCAGTTCCTGAATGAGTCACTGTTCTGAATTTGCCTCCTGATGGAAAGGAAAGGGGCCTGGAAATGGCATGGGGCAAGGTTCCCCGGTAGTTCCGTAGCATCTCTGCATCAGGAAGACTCGAACGATCCGAACAGAGCTGAGGCCAAGAGGCAGCCAAATCTCCCACCTAACAGAGGCTGACTGGAGGGCGGCGGGTCCACAAAGAAGCAACGGACGGCCTCTCCCTCTCAGGGTGTGAGAGGGCGCTTTGGGCTCCTAGAGAGGAGGAGGAGGAGGAGATTGGCTATTTATACCCCGCCCTTCACTCAGAGTCTCAGAGCAGCTTACAAACTCCTTTCCCTTCCCCTCCCCACAACAGACACCCTGGGAGGTAGGCGGGGCTGAGAGAGCTCTGACAGAAACTGCCCTTGAGAGAACAGCTCTGACAGAACTTGTAACTGGCCCAAGGTCATCCAGCAGCTGCAAGTGGAGAAGTAGGGAATCAAACCCGGTTCTCTCAGATTAGCAGGGCTCTTTCTGTAGAAAAAGCCCAGCAGGAACTCATTAGCATAATAGGCCACACCCAACAGCAGGAACTCATTAGCATATTGGGCCACATCCCTGACAGCACAGCTCATTAGCACATCAGGCCGCACCCCCATGTTACCAGAAGTGTGGTCATCCAGCCACACCCACCTTTTGCTTGTTATTCTGTTTACCTTGTTTGTTGTCAAAACCCAGGGCCTTTTTTTGTAGCAGGAACTCCTTTGCATGTTAGGCCACACACCCCTACTGTAGTCAGTCCTAATGAGTTCCTGCTGTTGGGTGTGGCCTATTATGCTAATGAGTGCCTGCTGGGCGTGGCCTACTCGGGAGCCAGCCGGAACTCCGTTCCTGTGCGTTCCTGCCCAAAAATAGCCCTGCAGATTAGAGTCTGCCCACTTAACCACTACACCAAACTGGCTAGTGAGTGATTTAGGGATTTATGCCTTGGGACACACAACTGGCCGCGTCATGAGACCGCTTGGAATGGCAATGGACTAGGACCAGCAGACCAGCCTGACCTCGAGTTCCTGGAAGTCGTCGTCCTCATCCAGGTCGTAGGAGAGGGCGTGGATCTTGATCTCGTCGGTGGACAGGCTGACAAATCTGCCGTCGGAGTACTCCAAGCCGTCTTTGGCGGGCGACCTGTTCTCGATGAAGGTGGTCTCGCAGCACTCGGCGCTGATGCTCTCCCCCCACGATCGCAGCATGCTCTCCGAATAGAGGATGATGTTCGGGTGGTAGCGGGACTCCACCGTCTGGGGCAGGGTGCTGGGGTCCAGAAGCTGCTGGACTGGGTCGCTCCTGGGGAAGCACGGAGAAGAGAGCGTCCCCGTCGGCCGGCTCTGATACTGGGGGGTTGGGTACACAGACACCAGCCCGTCCCTGCCCTCGGCCATCAAGTTCCTGGTGTTAATCAAGCCATTCCTTTTCTTCGGGTCAGCGTCTTTGCCGGGCTTCAGCACGTTCTTCGGGTCCGCGATGCCATCCATCCTCCGTTCCTTTCCCTCTACAGTCTCATTAAAGGGAAATCTCTGCACTGGCATTAACGGGTCCCATTTTCCTAGGGAAGAAAAGAAAGCAGATCAGCTGGAAAGAAAGGGCCATTTGGGTTCTACGCTGATCGTCTGATCGCAGCTCTTTTAACAGCTAAAAGGAAATGCAGGCTTTGGTCTTGCAAATTCCTCCGCCTGGGCAGGTTTCTGGGGCCTGAATATCTGCTGCGACTGAACTGGAGATTGTGCCGAACATGACTCTTGCATGGACATGAGAACCTTTCCTTACATCACTGACACACGAAGGGGTGAACGAGGGAAGCCCCTGGTGCAAAATCTCCCTTCTGGCATGAACACATTTACTGAGTTGCGTCGGCCAAATCTTAGTCCTTCAATCTGGGATATGGGGGTAATAATATTGACCTGTCATACAGGGCACGATTGCAGACGCGACGGGCTTTGAGCGTTCCAGAGCACTAACACACATGGAATTCACTGCCACAGAAGGTGGCGGCGGCTACAAGCATGGACGGCTTCAAAAGGGAATTAGATAAGCATATGGAGCAGAGGTCCATCAGTGGCTATGAGCCACAAGGTATAGATAGGGGCTCTGGGGCAAGGGATGCTCTGTCTTCTTGGTGCCTGGGGGGGTCAACAGTGGGAGGGCTTCTAATGTCCTGGCCCCACTGGTGGACCTCCTGGTGGCACCTGGTATTTCTGGCCACTGTGTGACACAGAGTGTTGGACTAGATGGGCCTTTGGCCTGATCCAACATTGGCGTCTCTTATATTCTTATGTTCTAACACTGTGTTGCTGCTATCCGTTTCTGGGATGTAGAACAAAGCAGACAACTACATTCCTATAGGTGGCTTTCAAAACCAAGTTAGAGAACATTTCCTTCAAAAGTGTCAGAGTAGAAAAAACTGCACAAGTGGTTTATTACCCGAGGTCCATCCTGCTGTATCCCCCCCCCTTTTTAAAAAGGACTATATGATATCAATGGATCTTTAGAAATCATTGCGTTTTAGTGAAATGTTTGTTCTTTCCTAACACAGGAGAAGCCTCCCACAGCTGTGGAGACAAAGGAAATAAACAATACATATTAATCCTACCATTAAGACCAGCTACATTTGTCCCTAACCTTTCCCTTCTTTCCGTTTTCTTCCCCATACCGTCTTTCCCCACACTGCCCTCTACAACTCCATGAACCAAAAATTGACCAATAAGGTGTCGGAAAAGAGAAGCAAAGAAGCTAAGGAGATTAGTGGAGGGAGGGAGAGAGGGAGGGAGAGGGGAATGTTGGAGTAAGCGATTCAGTATACCTGGACATCAGGGGGGCACTATGTCACTCTAGGAGCTGCGGTGGCTCAAGTGGTTAAGACGCTGAACTGCAGGCTGTGGAAGGTCAGTAGTTCAGCAGTTCGAGACCCGAGTGTGTCGCATGACGGAGTGAGCTCCCGTCTCTAGTTCCAGCTCCTGCCAATCTAGCAGTTCGAGAGCAAGAAATTGCAAGTAGATAAATAGGGACCACTTCGGTGGGAAGGGAACAGCATTCCGTGTGCCTTGGTGTTTAGTCATGCCGGCTACATGACTACGGAAATGGTTTCGGACAGCGCTGGCTCTTCGGCTTTGAAACGGAGATGAGCACCGCAACCCTAGAGTCGGATTCGACTGGCTTTCGAGCGAGGGATTCAGAACCTAAAAAAGGTTAGTCAAGAATAGAAGAGGGCCAACTCTAAAAATCTAATTATAAAACATACAAAAATATACATGTATTTATTCAACATAAATTAAAACAAACAAGGGCCCATTTTAATTTATGTTGAATAAATACATGTATATTTTTGTATGTTTTATAATTAGATTTTTAGAGTTAGCCCTCTTCTATTCTTGACTAACCTTTTTTAGGTTCTGAATTCTAGGTTTAGGTTCAGTCTTTCCCCCCTTTTTTCTTCTTTGTCCTTACTGATTATTTTGAGCAAGGGAACCTTTACCTTATGTCACTCTAAGGGTGAACAAGTGTTATGTCCTTGAATGGGAGGCCTCCCTTTGTCTAAACCCGGGAGCTGCCCTCTGACCCCCTCCTCTCTCTCTGTCCTCACCCTTTTCTCACATGGCCTTCCATGGGACACACGTCTCCGCAGGTCTCTCCTGTAGAGACAGAGCCCTCATCCTCCCACACACATGCCAGACAAGCTGGCCATGATTTGCGACAGGGAAAAGGACTCTTTATATTAGGCTTCTCTCTCCCTCCTTTTGACTGCAACCTGAAGGTGAACTGTTTCTACTTGCATAAATGTAAGCAGGGCTATTTTGGGGCAGGAACGCGCAGGAACGGAGTTCCGGCTGGCTCCTGAGTTGGCCACGCCCAGCAGGAACTCATTAGCATAATAGGCCACACCCAACAGCAGAAACCCATTAGGATTGGCTACATTCGGGGTGTGTGGTCTAACATGCAAAGAAGTTCCTGCTACAAAAAAAGCCCTGGGTTTTGACCACAAACAAGGTCAACAGAATAACAAGCAAAAGGTGGGTGTGGCTGGATAACCACACTTCTGGTAACATGGGGGTGTGGCCTAATGTGCTAATGAGTGGTGCGGTCAGGGTGTGGCCTAATATGCTAATGAGTTTTGCTGTTGGGTGTGGCCTATTATGCTAATGAGTTCCTGCTGGGCTTTTTCTACAAAAAGAGCCTTGAATGTAAGTTTACCCTCTTTGGCAATGTACTTCTTGGGAGATTCCCTTACTGTACTCAGGCCTATTGTGCACGAGTGTTTCCCCTCGCTTTCACTGTGCACACCGTGCAAACATTTCTGTTTCGTTCTGCATTGATTCCCCTCCCTTCAGTGCTCAGTTCACTTTCTGGTCGCTGTTTCTCTGGGTTTTCTGAGAGCGCTTTCCTGCCGATTCCCCCCCTCGTTTCGCTTCCAAGCTGAAGGTCATTCAAAGGCATACAGATTCCCTCGGATCCCCACCCCGCCCTTTTGCCGCCTCTCAAAGGCCATGACCCCGCCCACCTTGAGGTTGTTCTACCCTCTCTGCACCTTCCGCCATCCTCCCCTCTTCATCAGTGTAGAAGCTCCATTATCTTTTCCCTTGTTGCTTTAAATGTTTTGATTTTATTTTTTACAAGCGGCATGAGTCTAGTGATATGAGACTATCGCTAGTCTTGGATCACTGGGGGGGGGGGGGGGAAAGGGACGGTGTGCTTCTCTGGCAGCGCGAAAAACTTGAAAGAGTTGTGTAGGAGGTTGTGGCCCCCCGCAATGCCTTTCAATGAAGGAGGAGGAGGAGGAGGAGGAGGAGATTGGATTTATTTATTTATTTATTAAGATTTATACCCCGCCCTCCCCACAGAGCGGACTCAGGGCGGCTTACAAGGGGCAAAGCCCATATAAAACAGATAAAAGCAATAAAACATTCATGACAGTTAATACCCCGCCCTTCACTCAGTCTCAGAGCGGCTTACAAATGCCTTTCCCTTCCCCTCCCCACAACAGACACCCTGGGAGGTAGGTGGGGCTGAGAGAGCTCTGACAGAAACTCCTGTTTTGCAAGAACACCTCTGACAGAACAATGGCTTGCCCAAGGTCATCCAGCCAGGTGCAAGTGGAGGAGTGGGGGAATCAAACCCGCTTCTCCCAGATCAGAGTCCGCGCACTTAACCACGACACCAAACTGGCTCTCTACAGGTGCGTCTCTGGCAGCTCACCAAGCAGCCTCTTCCCAAACTCTGAAAGGGGGGAGGGAGGGGGAGAGGGAAAGACCAGCAGCGGGCCGTTCGCCACCGATCAAGCCCAGCAGTGAGTGCGGCAGCTGTGGCAAATGCTTAGCGGGTGTGTACATGCGCGGGCACACCTGTGGAACGGGCCAGCCAAGCTGTTCAGCAAGTGGTCTCCCTCCCCTGCCGTCTCAGCGTCCCCAAAGCTTCCCTATTCATTCCACTCCCCCATCTGTCTCCAGGGTCTAGCGGATGAGTTTCTCCAGTCTGGGTATGAATCACACCCGGAACGTCTGCAGTCGGCTTGGTGCCGGGATGGGGGGGACTCTCTCCTCCCTTCTCTCTCTCCAACGTCCTGCCCAGGAGCGCGTGTCGATCCGGCATTACTGTGCACTCTCTTGCTTTTGGTGGATTTAAATTAACGTTTCATTGCTAGCCTCGCACCGCTTATTAAAAAATGTAAAACTATGGGGAAAATAATTTTTTTTAAAAAATTAGCGCTTGTGCGGCAATGAAAGGGGGGGATGGCGGAGGGTGCTGACTCTTTCCAAACACGCCAGAGAATCCACTAGAGCTGGGGGAGGAGGAGGAGGAGGGGAGATTGGATTTATACCCCGCCCTTCACTTGGAGTCTCAGAGCGGCTTACAAACTCCTTTCCCTTCCCCTCCCCACAACAGACACCCTGTGAGGTGGGTGGGGCTGAGAGAACTCTGACACAAACTGCTCTTTTTCAAGGACAGCTGTGCCAGAGCTTGTGACTGACCCAAGGTCACATCAGCAGGTGCAAGTGGAGGAGTGGGGAATCAAACCCGGCTCTCCCAGATTAGAGTCCGCACACTTAACCACTACACCAATAAGGAAAAGGGAGCTTCACAGCTGTTTCAAAAAATGTTCTGTCCCTTTCAGGGCGAGTGCTTTCAGTTTGCCTGCCTTCCCTTTCATTCAAGGAACTGAACCAGGAGGATTTAAATGGAAGGTACTCACCTGACACTACTGTGCAGCCGCGATAGGGCAATTGCATATATATATTTTTTAAAGCTTTGGACACCGACGCCCCCCCCCCCCCACATAACAAGTGACATTCGCACCCCAATTAAGAAAACTGTTTTTTGGTTGTAGTTGCAAAATAAATACACTGGGGGGGAATAATGGTGCATAAGGCAGGCACAGAATCCAAAGTCAAGCTTAAAGGCTTGACTCCTCGGATTCTTTGCAGTAAGCTGCGCATGCGTAATGTGCCATGTCCTTCTGTGGGTTGCAGGTTGCTGCCATCACAGCAAACAGTGTCGTTCAGACATTTTCAGAGAGCTCCAAGTTTTGCCAGGGAGCTTGGGATTTTGCTAACCTGCCTAGTTTGGTGAAGGTCACTTCTTCACGGGCAGCCTGGAGTAAGAGAGCCCTTATCCATGGGACTAAGCCGGGGCCCCCAGCCAATGTTCCCTCTAAGCAGTGGAGTCTTGTGAGCAAAACTTCTACTTTGTGAGCTCCTGGCATTAAAGTTGTGAGCGAGCGGTTTGGCTGCTGCAGAAATCAGTTTGCTCTGGAGCCATCCTTCCTGAGCAAAGGCAAAAAATGTGTGAGCTGGAGGCTAAAAAACCGTGAGCTAGCTCACACTCCCTCAGCTTAGAGAAGAAGAAGAAGAAGAGATTGGATTTATACCCCGCCCTTCACTACCCGAAGGAGTCTCAGAGCGGCTTACAAACTCCTTCCCCTTCCCACAACAGACACCCTTGTGAGGTGGGTGGGGCTGAGAGAGCTCTGACGGAAACTGCTTTTTTTCAAGGACAGCTGTGCCAGAGCTTGTGACTGACCCAAGGTCACATCAGCAGGTGCAAGTGGAGGAGTGGGGAATCAAACCCCGTTCTCCCAGATTAGAGTCCGCGCACTTAACCACTACACCAAACTGGCCCTTCCAATGGTGGTGAATTATATGCTTGCCTCTCTCAGGAACTGAGTCCTCTAGACATGCCCCACTCTATAGGGATAGAACCCAGGATCGCACGGGAAGACACGGGATGGATTTCAGATCAATATTTTGTCGATGGCTTTCACTGCCAGAGTTCATTAGCTGTTGTAGATTTTCCAGGCTTGGTTCAGCTACTGAACTAAGACCACGGCCACATAGCCCGGAGAATCTACAACAACTATTTCAGATCACCTTTATTCTTAACAAGGCTTCTTGCACCATGACAAAAGAGGTGAGCCAGATTTGCCCCAGGGGGTTGCAACCAGAGTTCCCTCTAAGCTGAGTTAGTATGAGCTAGCTCACAGCTTTTTAGCCTCTGGCTCGCACATTTTTGTCTTAGCTCAGGAAGGAGGGCTCCAGAGCAAATTAATTTCTGCAGCAGCCACATCGCTCTGCTCACAGCTTTAATGCCAGTAGCTCACAAAGTAGAATTTTTGCTCACAAGACTCCACGGCTTAGAGGGAACACTGGTTGCAACAACGTCTATCATCCATTCAGATATCTGGTGTGGGGGGGGAGACACTGGAGGTATTCCAGTAGATTCGCAATATTTCGCACATGCCCAGAAGGAATGGCGAACAGCCGTCTTTCAGCACTGCAGCTGTAGCGGAGGTTCCATTTCCCCGTTCAACTTTATTCTGATGAGTTGTCGGTCGTGTATATACGACAGGAATATGTGGGTCGTCCTCAGTGTCACAACGGGCATTGCAGAACTTTTATGTACCCGCAGTTTTAACTGCAAATACTGCCAGGTGGCAGATGGCAGAGATACGCAAGCTCCTCCTATAAAGCTCCGGAAGGGCTCGGAGGAGCCACTCTGGAAGATTTGTGCCAACTGTGATATTGAAGGGTTTTTCTGTGACATCGAGGGTTGCCCCATAGCATGAAAGTTCTGCAGGGCTCTGCCCAACTGCTGTGCGGTGGGTTTCCCATTCCTGGCTTGGAGCTGCTAGGAAGGGCTGCTTGGGGGAGACTGAGCCCACCCCCTTTTTAAAGGGCCAGAGACTGCATTTCAGTAGTAGCTGGCCTCCATCACCCAGTGCCCCGTCTGGGCCACCAAACAGCTAGAGCGGCTTCTCCTGAGACCGGGCACGTTACCCACTGGTGACTGCGGAGCTGCACAGGCTTGGTGTGGCATTTTTGCTGGGCCCTGCAGGGATTTCTTGAACATGTGGTTTATTTTAACCAAATATTTTTAAGGGAGGTGTTGCCGCGGAGCTCACTGTGTCTATTCCAGCCTCAGAATGATGCTATTTTGTAAGATACCTCCACCCATCGTGGGGGACGTTTTGTGCCATTCAGGCTCCAAACCTGGTTGGTGCA
Organism: Gekko japonicus; assembly: GCF_001447785.1. NCBI lineage: Eukaryota > Metazoa > Chordata > Lepidosauria > Squamata > Gekkonidae > Gekko > Gekko japonicus. The sequence continues at coordinate 312,302 of NW_015159773.1, forward strand.
CATCTTGAGGCACGTTTGGGACTAAATAGCGGAACCTCTTGGATTTTTAGCCAAAGGGCCTGACAGACTGCTGCAGGCTCACTGGAATCACAACCACCCACGTGCCTTCAGATTTCTTCCAGTGACTTATCAAGAAGAAGAAGAAGAAGAAGAAGAAGAAGAAGAAGAAGAAGAAGAAGAAGAAGAAGAAGAAGAGGAAGAGGAAGAGGAAGAGGAAGAGGAAGAGGAAGAGGAAGAGGAAGAGGAAGAGGAAGAGGAAGAGGAAGAGGAAGAGGAAGAGGAAGAGGAAGAGGAAGAGGAAGAGGAAGAGGAAGAGGAAGAGGAAGAGGAAGAGGAAGAGGAAGAGGAAGAGGAAGAGGAAGAGGAAGAGGAAGAGGAAGAGGAAGAGGAAGAGGAAGAGGAAGAGGAAGAGGA
>NW_015159773.1:313237-314665 GCF_001447785.1 Gekko japonicus
GAGAGAGCTCTCGACAGAAACTGCTCTTTTTCAAGGGCAGCTCTTTCTTATCAGAACTACGGCTCGCCCAAGGTCATCCAGCAGCTGCGAGTGGAGGAGTGGGGAACCAAACCCGGTTCTCCCAGACGCCAGACTGCCCACCAAACCCCATCACGTGCCGCCCCCTCCCCATGCCAGGCTCCTTCTGGGGCCCCCATCTTGACTTTTCGGCCAGCTCCCTCTCTTCCTGGGGTGCAGGGTGTAGAAATGCTTCACGGCTTCAACTGCCTGTTCCCTCCACCTTGGATGGGAAAAGCGGGTGACAGGCCCCTGCCAGCCATCAGCTCAGCACTGCTGGGACTGCTCAGCCCCCCCCCTCCAGATACCAACGCAGGCCCCTGCCCCACCCACCACTTGCCAACAAAAGGTCCAGGGGATCCTTTGCAGCGGCCTTGCTTCAGATGCCTCCGGAGCACCACAAGAGAGAAAAGAAGCGGCTCAGCTCACAGCAATCGCCACTTGTGGGGATGGGCCAGTCTCCTCCCACCCCAAAATCCTGACAGGGGCCATTGGGCCCGGATTGGGCGGCGGGGGGGGGGGAAGACTAGCCGTCCCTAGAGCGCAGGTGCTGCAGGCGGGCCCAGAAATCCGACTAGAAGTCTGCGACGATCGATTTCAGTTTATCATAATGTTATGTAGTGGGTGGTCGCCCGTACAAACGATAGACTGCGTGGTGGTGCATAGCACGCTTTATTCAGTACACAACAAGAAGAAGCAAGAAACGGCCGGCAGGCCAACTATATACAAACCTGGGGACACCCCCCTGGTCACCATTGGTGGGTTTGAATCTCCCGCCATGGTTCCCATTGGTTCCCCAGTGTAGGGCTAGGATCCTAGTCCCCATTGTTGTCCAGGACTGAAGCTCAGGTGTGTGTGCTGACCTCAGGTGGCGGTCAGTGGACACAACATCCCTCCCCCCATAGTCCGAACCCTCCCCTATGAAACATAGTCTTTAAGGTACGCTGGGGGCCGTCGCACCCTCGCGGATCGTCTGGGGGCCGGAGCTGGGGCCTCCGGGGTTCGGACCTCCGGGGCAGAAGTCTGAGGTGGTGCTGGGACCTCTGCGGCTACTGATTCGGGCTCTGGGGACCCCGCATCCGCTGCCGGGGGCTGGTTATCCTGGTGTGAGTCCTCTGGTGCGGGCAGGGTTTGTTCTGGACCCTCGTTAGGACCCTCTTCTAGCTCTGCCCGCTGCTCCGGTACCTCTGCTGGCATGTGATCAGGCAGCATTCGCCGCCGGAGCTGGTCGATGTGCCGCCTGAGGCCCTGGCCGCACTCTGTGGACCCCTCGTACATGACGGTGCCCGTTGGTCTGATGATGCGGCCCGCGAGCCACTTTGGGCCCCTGCCAAAGTTCTGGGCAAAGACGGGTTCCCCAGGGAAGAACCC
>NW_015159773.1:318083-330419 GCF_001447785.1 Gekko japonicus
TACCACTGTATAACAGTTCTTTTTGTGTGGGTATGGTGTTGTACTGACATGAGGAGGTAATCTCATGGACGGGTAAATCACCTCGCCGAAAGGATCTCGACGAAAGCTGTACATGCAATTGCATCAAGATTGCCCTTTTGCAGCATGTGTTGGTAACACAAAGGGGAGAAAATAAAAGAATTTAGACTTTGCATTTCCCTCTGACTTTTAAGCAGTCAAAGTATTTCATCTATATCATGGTGCAGCAGAATGATATTGTGATTGGATAGCAGGCTGAGGCTAAGAGAGAATGGCTTGCCTACGGCGACCTAATTAGTTCACGAGATTCAGAGCGGGAATCCTTGATTCGCAGTGCCATCTCTTAGCAGCTAAGTTACTCTAGTGCAAATGAACCACGGGCATTGACAGACACAGCACACTCTGGGCACAAAGGACTCTGTACAAAATTTGAAGAATAAACAATGGAAGACCCATAATGCATTGGTTCCTCTTTGGAAGCGAGACCAAGTCTTTTAGAACTCCAATATCCAGGGAGGGTCACAAATCTGGAGACTTTTGGGGGGAACAAGCATTCTTACAGTGGAGCTCACCGGTGGCGGCGTCAGCTCAGGCGGCGGCTGGCGACGTGCGGCTGTCCGGCGAGCGGCGTGCGCTGCGCTCTTGAGGTCCGGCTTGGCGGCGCGGCTCAGGGTCGTTGTTAGGAGGGCGATCATCCCACCTTCGTCGCCACTGTTATGTAGTGGGTGGTCGCCCGTACAAACGATAGACTGCGTGGTGGTGCATAGCACGCTTTATTCAGTACACAACAAGAAGAAGCAAGAAACGGCCGGCAGGCCAACTATATACAAACCTGGGGACCCCCCCTGGTCACCATTGGTGGGTTTGAATCTCCCGCCATGGTTCCCATTGGTTCCCCAGTGTAGGGCTAGGATCCTAGTCCCCATTGTTGTCCAGGACTGAAGCTCAGGTGTGTGTGCTGACCTCAGGTGGCGGTCAGTGGACACAACACATAATGACTGAAGTTTCCCAAGCAAATAAAGGCAGTATAAAAGCCGTTAACAGTCTAGGGGAAGAAAAGCCATGGAATCTATAGCAAGATCCAAATAACGTATCACCATTAAAACAAACCACCACATTGTTAATCAGTGTTCCCTCTAAGCTGAGTTAGTGTGAGCTAGCTCACAGTTTTTTAGCCTCCGGCTCACACATTTTTCTCTTAGCTCAGGAAGGAGGGCTCCAGAGCAAACTCATTTATGCAGTAGCCAAATTACTGCTCATAGCTTTAATGCCAGTAGCTCACAAAGTGGAATTTTTGCTCACAAGACTCTACAGCTTAGAGGGAACACTGTCATTAGAGAATTTCCGGCATTTGCTGATCGCAGCCGTGGCAATTAGAGCCCTTTGGCCCCGTGTAACAGGCTCAAATTGACCAAAATCTAATCTAATGTAACATCTGGGATTTTACATTGCCCCAGCAGCTGGAAGTTAACACCTGCACATTCTACAGTGGCTGGGCTATGTGCCTTTCACCTAGAACACTCACTACACTCCAGAGCCAAACAGAGAATTTGGCTGCGATTGCACGCGCCTTTAGATCCGACATAGGTGCGAATGCCCGACGGATTTAAAGGGTGTGATCGGACAGCAACATCTGGGAAGCGTCCTGCAGCCGTTGGCAGCCTGTGCTGCTCTGCAGAAGAACAGAGTAAAAAGATACCGGGGAAAGCCCGGTAGTAAACAGGTTCTGACAGGCCACGGACGGACTTTCCCCTGTCTGATTGCTCAAGCACACCCTCAAGCCACTGGGATGGTGTGATCAGGCCACCCCGGCACCGTTTCCTCCCCCCCTTCGCAGTATGCGCATCATCGCATACTCCATAAGAACATAAGAGATGCCAATGTTGGATCAGGCCAAAGGCCCATCCAGTCCAACACTCTGTATCACACAGTGGCCAGAAATACCAGGTGCCATCAGGAGGTCCAGCAGTGGGGCCAGGACATTAGAAGCCCTCCCACTGTTGACCCCCCCAAGCACCAAGATGACAGAGCATCACTTGCCCCAGAGTCCCTATCTATACCTTGTGGCTAATAGCCACTGATGGACCTCTGCTCCATATGCTTATCTAATTCCCTTTTGAAGCCGTCCATGCTTGTAGCCACCACCACTTCCTGTGGCAGTGAATTCCATGTGTTCATCACTCTTTGGGTGAAGAAGTACTTCCTTTTATCTGTTCTAACCCGACCGCTCAGCAATTTCACGGAGTGCCCTTCAGTTCTTGTATTGTGAGAAAGTGAGAAAAGTACCTCTCTCTCTACCTGCTCTTTCCCATGCATAATCTTATAAACCTCAATCATGTCACCCCTCAGTCGTCGTTTCTCCAAGCTAAAGAGCCCTAAGCGCCTTAACCTTTCCACATAGGGAAAGTGTTCCAACCCTTTTATCATTCGAGTGGCCCTTTTCTGCACTTTTCCCAAAGCTATAATATCCCTTTTAAGGTGTGGTGACCAGAACTGCACACAGTACACCAAATGAGGTCGCACCATTGATTTATATAGGGGCGTTATGATACTGGCCGATTTGTTTTCAGTTCCCTTCCTAATAATCCCCAGCATATAGTGTTGGCCTTCTTTATTGCAGTCACACACTGTCTCAGTTATCTACTATGACTCCGAGATCTCTCTCTTGATCAGTCTCTGCCAGTTCAGACCCCATAGGGGGCTCTCAGTGCGGAGGTGTGATTCCTCATTTATGAGCATGGAAAACAAACGGCCAAAAAAACCCAACTCACCCACAGTTGCTTCTCATCACACGCTGATGGGCTGGGCCCCCAGCTACAAAGGGAGGTGTGATCTTGTAACTGTGTGTCAAATTCATACGGAGGAGACAGCCTCGCTTCCCCTCCGCTTCATCTGGCGCATGCGACCTCAGCCTTAGTCTCAGAAGACTCGTGATTTGGCATTCCCACCCTCTCATGTCCCAACATTCAATCTGAAGACTATCCATTCAACATTATTCCACTGGTGCACCACTGCTTCCTTCGCCAGTGTGGAAAGGAAAGGTCTCCGAGTCTGGGAAAATATTATTTAACTGAATCCACGTGCATCTGTTTGATCTAGCATATTTTTATTTTTTATCTTCCTTGAGAAGCTCGGAGTGGTGTATGTGCGCATCCCTTTCCCCGTCTTATCCTCGCAACAGCTTTTTTTGTGTGCTTTTTGTGTCCATGGAAGTCATGGTTTACTTCTGGCAACTCGGGGTGGGGCTTCTTATTGCCTGCCCCGGGTGCTAAACCCTGGTATTCCTTGGAAGTTTCCCTTCCAAGTACTTACCAGGGTCTGCCCTGCTTAGCTTCCAAGATCTGATGAGATCCAGCTTGCCTGGGCTATCAAGGACAGGGTTTCCTCACAACAGCCTTGTGAGGTCGGTCAGGCTGAAAGAGAGTGACTCCATGAGAGAGTTTCCATGGCAGAGTGCAGATGCAAACTTGAGTCTCCCAGGTCCTAAACCGACACTTTAACCCCTACACTCTGCTGGCTGTCTTACAGACATACGGGCACAAAGTAAGTTATGTGCAGATTAATTTGGAAGGGCTCCGTTTCACACAGGGACCAGTCCTTGTGCTCAGAAACTCCCAACTAACAGAAACAAGGTGAAAAGAGAAACTGGAGCTGGTTCCAAAAATCCACAGATTTAAAAACCTGTATGAGAATATTTTAACCTTCCATGACATTCCATGGATGACCTCAAAGTAGCTGTTTTATTAAAGGAGCTTCAGGAACAGAATGGAATGGGAAATTGCTGAATTACAAGTTATTACAACACTTGGAACAAAAACCTCCCCAGGCCTCAAGGAGGATATTGGATTTTTATCCCATTACATATGCTAACTCATTCAGTCCTCACATATGTATTCTCAACAAGGACTATAAATCTCTCTATATAATAATTCTCTGTTGGTGGTAGCACGCTGCTGAACATTCCACACGGCGCCCACATCCTTTGGCTCCGTGATCTGTCAGTCAGAAGCTGTCCCTATCCACTGGCTGCGTTGCCTGAGTCTCGCCTCCAACATTCTAAACAGTTTGCTGTTCCTCCCACCCACCCCATAGCCAGCCAGAACACAGAGGTTATTTGCATATGTGGCCTGATTGGCCTTTGTCTCAGAGCACAGAGGTTGTTAGAGGCCTTTGCCTCTAACATTCTAAACAGTTTGCTGTGGCTGTTCTGAGGTACCTTTAGTGCTTGTTGGGAGAAACCATTGTTGCCAATCTCCAGGTGAGGGCTGAAGATCACTCAGAATTACAACTGCTTTCCAGATGGCAGAGATCAGTTCCCCTGGAGAAAATGGTGGACTCCTTAAAGGTGTCCTTATATCCTGCTGAGATGGCCCCTGTATGACAGCCAGAGGCTGCAGGTGAGGGGGAGTGGAAAGCTGAAGAGTGAGAGGGAAATAAAGGTAGGTTGATGACTGGCTGGGAAGGAGATAGGGTTGCCAACTCCAGGTGGGAAATTCCTGGAGATTTGAGGGATGGAGCCTGGAGAGGGTGAGGTTTCAGGAGGGGTGGGACCTCGGACAGGTACAAAGCCGTAGACTCCCCCCTCCAAACCAGCCATTCCCTCCTGGGGAACCATCATTGCCAATAATTCCGTCATGTGGAACCATTGTTGCCAATGTCCGGGTGAGGGCTGGAGATCACTCAAAATTACAACTGTTCTTCAGGTAGCAGAGATCAGTTCCTCTGGAGAAAATGGTGGACTTGGTGTCATACCCTGCGGAGGTCACCACAGCAAATTGACACTGAGTGCCTAAGGCCGGGGCACTCTCCCAGAGCCTCTTTCTAGATCTTGTTGTATTTATTTCCACAACGGGCCTTATTCCTAGTCCTCTATATTTTAGTGTATTTCTTTTTCAGAACAGTATATTAGAATACTGAATGGATGTCTGCAGACAACATTACATCCAGCTCAAAGTGCCCTCCACCCGCCCTCTACGCCCCAAGAGAAGATCATTGAGATTGTTACTTCCCACAATTAGAAAAAAACACCTTTAGACATTTATCTGCTATTGTGACATATTTATTGCTTTACAACTGTTGACCTTCTAACCTTAACACTTTGCATAACTTAAACATCATCATGTTACATGTTAATTTGCTGTTAAATCCCTGTCTATAAGTTTAGAACCTCATCTGCCATTCCAGTGTATTTGAAAAACTGTGCTTTGCACACGAAAGCTCATACCTGGAATAAGACTTTATTGGTCTTAAAGGTGCCCCCACGGGACTCTAAATTTGTTCTGCTGCTTCAGACCAACATGGCTGACCACCTAGATTTTAATCCTATACATTTTAACTCCATTAAGTATGTTTTCTTCCCTCTTCTACCTTTTTTTTTTTAAAGAATCCATTAAGGTTATCAGATCTCGCCTGGTAAAGGTTTCCTTTCAGTTAAAGCAGGTTAGCTGTGTTGGTCTGAGGTAGAAGAGCCAGATTCGAATCCAGTGGCATCCTTAAAGACCAAGAAGGTTCCCAGCATGTAACAGAGCTTCGACTCCCGGAGGTTTACAGCCTGGAAATCTCGTTAGTCTTTCAGGGGCTCCTGGACCAGTATCTCGTCCTTCAGTTAAAAGCTCTGAAAGAATTTCTGCAGAGCCCTGCTTTCCCATCGTAGTGCTTTAAAGAAGGCCAATGCTATGCTGGGGATTATTAGGAAGGGTACTGAAAACAGATCAGCCAGTATCATAATGCCCCTATATAAATCAATGGTGAGACCTCATTTGGAATACTGTGTGCAGTTCTGGTCACCACACCTTAAAAAGGATATTATAGCTTTGGAAAAAGTGCAGAAAAGGGCAACTCGAATGATAAAAGGGTTGGAACACTTTCCCTATGAGGAAAGGTTAAAGCGCTTAGGGCTCTTTAGCTTGGAGAAAAGACGACTGAGGGGTGACATGATCGAGGTTTATAAGATTATGCATGGGAAAGAGCAGGTAAAGAAAGAGGTACTTTTCTCCCTTTCTCACAATACAAGAACCCGTGGGCACTCCATGAAATTGCTGAGCGGTCGGGTTAGAACGGATAAAAGGAAGTACTTATTCACCCAGAGGGCACCTGGTATTTCTGGCCACAGTGTGATACAGAGTGTTGGACTGAATGGGCCTTTGGCCTGATCCAACATTGGCGTCTCTTATGTTCTTATGTTATGTTCTTATGCAGTGACAAATCTTTACCTAGACTCACAGACTACATTGTAGGACAGGGGTGGCCAAACAGCAGCTCGGGAGCCACACACTTTCACACAAACTGTGCGGCTCCCGGCAGGGCTTACCGACTATTGAAGAGTTTGTTCCTTTGCTGATCGGGAGCCCGGCTGTGAATGGTTATAATAGGATTGAATTTTCTCCTGTAATACTGGTTTGAAGGCTTTTATACACCGTGAGTGCTGTATGAAGGATTTTTCCTCCTACATACACCATATCAGAGTCTTCTGTACATTATGAGTACTTTATGAAGTAGTATGAACTTCTTGAAGAAGAGCTATCGAAACGAAGATCTAAATCCGGAGTAAATCCGCAGTCTTCGTCCTGTCTATGTACCATTTTTGGACTTGCACTATTATTATCTATGTACCATTTATGGACTTGCACTACTCATGGACCTGTACATTGTATGATTATGAGGAATTTCACATTACCCTTTTTAACCCATTTTGAAGCCGTTTTTGATCCATCGTGGAGTAAACCGGTACAGGGCTGCCATTTCACACATGGTTTTCCCCTTCCGGTAAAGAGCTGGATCTGAAGCGGTTTGCCATTTCAGACTGCACCCCTTTTTCCCCACTGTTTTTTGCCCGCGTGGGCCATCTCCGGCTTTTTTTTTTAAATGCTAGCTTTAGAGCGCTATAGCGCTATAACACAACAGTCCAGGCATTCCAATGGGGTTGATATAACACTGTTGCATTATAGCGTTATACCGTTATAGCGCTATAAAGCAAACGTTAAAAAAAAAAAGCTGGAGATCGCCCGCGCGGGCGAAAAACGGCGGGGAAAAGTGCATCGGAACCGGGAGAGGAAACTGAAGACTACTTGGAAGTGGTTGACATGTAAAACACTTCAGCCCCGTTTCCTAAACGGGACAGAAGCGTTTGTGTGTGAAATTACAAATATATTCCGATAAGGAACCAGTTCTAAAACGGTTCTGTCTGAAATGACAGACCAGAAACCGTTTGGGAACCATTCCTCTTCCGGATTATATCATCTGTCTGAAATTCCTCATAAAAAGTCCACCCATATCTTCTTGCTCATGTTCTGAGATAGTCTTGTGCGGGGGGGGGGTGACGCTCTGGGGCAGGTGCCCACATTCTTACAAGTGTGTTTGGTGAGGAAACCATACAGGGAATGTCTTGGCCGCGGCCCTTAGACTGTGGAACTCCTTCCCTCAGGAGCTTCCGATGTCAGCTGCAAATGTACCTATTCTGGAAGGTCTTATAAGCTGTGGTCCACCTAGGAACACTTTCTGGGGAGTAAACAGCATCAAATGAAACAGGATTTGGTTCCGAGTAGACCTGCTGAGTACGATGTAGCGATAAGAGTGTCAGGTTAGGGTCTGGGAGACCCCAGTCACACACACTCAGCCTAAATCTACCTCACAGGGGTGTTGTGAGGAGAAAACGGAGAAGAGGAGAACAATGTTCTTCGGGTCCCCACTGAGGACCAAGGTGGACCGTAAAACAAATAAATAAACGCTATCCCTGAATTTCAGTTAGGTGCTGTTGTCCTTGCCTGTTTTATAGTTCAGTACAACGTTATCTGTTTTCTTCTTGCTTTGGGTGTCTCGTGGATCAGCCGGAAGCGGCTAGTTCCAAGAAGGCTGAGCTGCGGGAACTCAGTAGAGATGAGAACGTGCCGCCGGCTACTGCCAGCAGGGCTTCGGACACTACGGCCACACAAGCACCTGAGGGCCTGTCGTCCAGGTCATGGATCCAGGTTCGGACCAAGTTCCGCAAGCCACCTTGCCCCCGTTGACCTTGGAGCCAGTGGCGTGCAGGCGAAGGAGAGAAGAAGAGATTGGATTTACTCCCCGCCCTTCACTACCCAAGGGAGTCTCAGAGCGGCTCTCAAACTCCTTTCCCTTCCCCTCCCCACAACAGACACCCTGCGAGGTAGGCAGGGCTGAGAGAGCTCTTAGAGAACTGGCCCTGAGAGAACAGCTCTGACAGAACTAGGACTTGCCCAAGGTCATCCAGCAGCTGCAAGTGGAGGAGTGGCAAACCCGGTTCTCCCAGATTAGAATCCACGCACCTAACCACTACACCAAACTGGCACGGCAGGCAACAAGTTGAGCACGGAAGCAACAAGTCATTTTACTGCTGACTCTGCCACCACTGCATCGGACCCTCCCTCACTCGTGTGACTCTGGACCGGCTCTCAACCTCGCCTCTGGCCTCTGTGACTCTTGCTCATGAGTAACCGCTGGACGGCCTTAATATGTCTCTTGAACGACCTCTCGGTGTGACTTTCCCGGCTCCTGACCAATGCTCCCTCTAAGCTGTGCTGTGAGCAAACATTCTACTTGGTGAGCTGCTGGCATTAAAGCTGTGAGCGAGCGATTTGGCTGCTGCATAAATCAGTTTGCTCTGGAGCCCTCCTTCCTGGGCGAAGACGAAAATGTGTGAGCCGGAGGCTAAAAAACTGTGAGACGGCTCTCACTCACTCAGCTTAGGGGGGACACTGCTCCTGACTCAGACACTAAACTCTCGGCTTCTTGTCTTTGGGCCCTTGTAAGTCACAGCGCACACACTCTGGCTCCGGCCCCTGCGACAGGGTGTGACCGTGCCTTTCCCCTACAGTCGGTGTATTTATTTGGGAAACACCTTGGCTGCATTTCTGCAAAAGCAGAGCCACAGGAACTGTGTAAAGTGCGCTCAGTGTTTCTATAATGATAGCGATAATGTTATAAATATGAAAATTACAAAAGTGATACTAATACATTCAGATTGTAAATCCAGTTACATAAGGTAGAAGATAACAATGACGGCGGGACGGTGGTCTCCGGAATGTGATGCCGTTTCGACAAGCGTCTTCTTCTGACCAAGAATCTATAAGTGGATGATGTGTGGAAAAGTGCACGTCAATAGAAAAGCTACCCGATTCACATGGAGTTCAATACCAGTTTCACCTATTTCATTGCACAAGTAATGGAGAAAATTTCTCTCAGACACAGTTCCTGTGGCTCTATCTTTTCACGTCTACGGACTGTGACCGTATTTGTCTTTCTGCAAAAGCAGCCAAACGCAAATCCTTCCCTGCCTGCAGCCCTTCCTGCATCCCACGTAAGCCAGAGAAAGAAACGTGTTCCGTGGACGGGTGCGCGACAGTGGGAAGGGGCTCGGCTGCTGCATTGTTAGTCCCTGTCGGCCACATTTGAGAAATCCGCGTCTCGACAGATCTAAAATAAATGGTCTTCCTCCGGATCTTGTGCAATTTTTATCACCTTACTCGGCACAGAGGCTGTCGATCTAACCTGTGGGCCAAATTCCTGGCTAGAAGGCGGGAGCAAAATCAACGGACATTTTTTTCTTTTCCGACTGGACCTCCCCCCCACACACCCTGTCCTAGGAAGCATCCCTCTTCCACATACCGCAACAATTATTCATTTCATTTCAAAGGTAAAGGGATTTCAATTCCCAATGGCATCGGCGACACATCCTTCACTATTCATGCGCAGCCAGCCAATGCATAAGTGAGGAGGCCCATTATTCGCTCTCCACCATCAACATGCACAGCACACTACAGAATATTGTACACATTAGCCTCCTAATGAGAAAACATATGTTTCCGAAGCCTGGCTTGTTTGGGAATCCTGTCGGAGAGACCAGACGCCGGCAGCCGGGACACACGTTTCCTTGCTGCTTTCCAGATCTCACAATGAACAGCGACTGCAGACGGTCCCCTCCGAACCTCATCTGTAAAAAGCGGCCATGCCTCGTTCACTTGGCAGTGAGTCCCTCCTTGCACTGAACTGTCAGATACAGCTGCCCTAAATGAGGAGGACTGCAAATTATTGGGGATTTTCACAAATTCCTGTTGTGGTTCTAGCCATTGCTGGAAGCCTCATCTCCCTTCTCTTCCTGCACTGGCTGCCGTCGGAAGTGGAGTCTGCTCCATTCAACAGGATTCCAAAACAAGCAAGGGGGGGGGGGAATTCAAAGACTGGCATTTTCCTCACTGGGAAGGTGGCACAGGGATCAGTCCTATGCCTTCCTAAAAAGGTCACCGTCAACACTGAAGACGGCCTCCCCATGGCAAATGGGTCTTTCGAAACATTCACCGGGAAGGCAAGGGGCAAATCCGCATGCCTCTGCGGATCGCCTGGCACCCTGTGCTCAAGATCTCGCCCTGATTTTAATTAACTCGGGAATAATTACCGTTCTGTTCTTCTGCCTCCGCAATCAATAAAAGAGCTCTGAACGTCACTTCATACATAAGCAAAGAAAAAAACCAAGCATATACGTTACTCCAAAGCCTTTATTGCTGGCTTTCTAAACACTCAAAGCACTTCACGTGCCCCAGCTCAGCAGTCCCTACAACCCGTGTTTCCTCTAAGCTGAGCTAGTGTCAGCTAGCTCACAGATTTTTAGCCTCCGGCTCACACATTTTTGTCTTAGCTCAGGAAGGAAGGCTCCGGAGCAAACTGATTTATGCAGGAGCCAAATCGCTCGCTCACAACTTTAAGGCCAGTAGCTAACAAAGTAGAGTTTTTGCTCACAAGAAGACTCCACAGCTTGGAGGAACACTGCCTACAACAACCTGCAGGACAGGCCACCACAACCAAACCTGCGTTGCTAGGATGGGGCTGGGAAGGGGGCCACTTGCCCGAGGTCCTAGCAAAGTCCTAGCAGATACCAGGTTTGATCTGGGGACTTCCTGGTGCATCGCTTGCCTTCTGAGCTACCAGGCAGCCGTTGCCTTTCTCCACTTCATCGGCCCTGCTTAGCTTCTGAGGTCAGGCTGAGAGTAATGTGACTGGCCCAAGGTCACCCAGCAAGCTTCCATGGCAGGGGTGGGGATTCAAAACCCAGATTTCCCAGATCCAACCCTTTAACACGACGCTGGCTCTGCTACCAGGCAACATTAGCTCTCTCAAATGGGGAAAGTCAGTGAAAAATCCACCTCTGAGCCCTTTATGGCCTTCCAGCTGGGCTCATTACAAGGGGGAGGGAGTGGGGTGAAAAGGCTGCTACCCTGTGCTGGATTCTGCAGTCTTAGAGGCAAGCCACAGGGCCCAAAGGACACATTGGGAGACAACCTCAGCCTCCAGGGACGGGAAAGGGTTCTTCTCCTCAATCCATCAAGCGTTCACTTGCCTACAAATGAGAGAGGGCAGGGCGAGCCCATGCCGATATATTTTTCCTCTAATAATCCACGTTGGAATTATTGTTTCAGATTTGGGGGGGGGGGGGGGGAGGCTCTGGGAAATCTAGCAGGAAGCCTGCGATTGTCAAAAGGGCAACTGCAAAAACGAGGCATAACCTTGAGACATCTTTGACTGGATCGCCTTCATTTTTTTTTTTTAAGAAATAAAAGCAGATTCTGAGATGGGAGTAATTTGGATCAAAGCCCTTGCAGGGGGGGGGAGAGCAAGAATTAACCCTCCATACCATTTTGCAAAGTAAGTTATTCCCCCTTCCAGCCACCCCCTGGACAAAAACTGGGAAAAAGGGGGGGGGAAGACTCAACCCAAGAAAACACTGCGAACCACAAGGGTTAAGCTGACCATGTAACAACCTTACAGGGGGAGAATATTAAAGATCCATTTTCCGGTGCTGTAGTTCGGATTCAAATCCCAACCCTAACCGCTGCTTTCAAGCTACAGAAAAACCCAGGGCCATTGCAAGATTCTTCACGATCTGGTGTCAACGACAGGAGCCCTACACCCTCAAGCAATAAGAGATGATCTAGATTTATCTTTTTGTCTCCAGGAACGCTTGTCCTGCCTTGGTCTTTTTTTGGACAATGTGCTCACCCTCCGGAGGACAGCTGCAAGGCTTCCACAATGTATACCCCCTGTTTCTTCTACACTCCACTGCAACTGTAACCGACTGGAGGAATGGCAGGGAAGCGGAGATTCCTACCAGAACTGGAGCACACTCTTACCTCGGTGTGACTCAACCCCCCCCCCCGTCAAGCCACCGTTGGCACCTACCAGCTCCCCCACGTGTTACTTATAGCTGCATCGGAGGGCAGAAAGGTACAGAATTTTAATCCGGATTTTGGAGAGCATTTCCTGTAGAAATGCAGGGCAGGTTCCCCGCCCGGCTGCCCCCCCCCCCCACTA
>NW_015159773.1:330525-331192 GCF_001447785.1 Gekko japonicus
ACCAATTTTCAAAAATAAATGCATTTTAGGAAGAATGAAAAACACAAATAATCAAGAAACTCCCAGAGTATGGGGCCGGGTGCAGTTTGGTGCCCCTAAGGGCCATCCCGCTCTAGGCCATCGCCTAGTTCGCCTAGTGAGTGAGCCGGCCCTGGGTCTCCCCCAACGCCGCCAGCTAGCCTCCGACAGGGATTCTTTCGGGGTAGCCCCGGCCCGGGGCTCCCTTTCGGGACCGTGCGCCGCCGAGCTCTCTCTCCGCAGATGCCACCTCGGTGCGTGCATGCATGCATGCATATCTGCATGCATCCCTGCGCCGCTTGCAACTGCTGCTGCCGCATCTCCACCTGCACGTGGTCTGAACGCGGCAGGGTGGGCGCGGGGAAGGCCGGGGCTCCGCGGCGGTCGAGCCTCCGCCTGGCAGGATGCAGGTCCCGGGTGGGGTGGGGGGGGGTGTTCAACGGCAGCAGGAGCCCCCCCCCTCCCGCTCTAAGGCTCCGGCGCCCAGACGGGACGCCTTCACGTGCTGCTGCCAACCTGCCGAAGCTCCGGGCCGTGCAGCTCTCGCAGCCCCCGGGCCGCGCCCCTCCCTCCCTCCGCGCAGCCCTGACCTGCAAGCCGCTCCGAAGCGCCTTCCTCCGGCGGGACGCCGCTCCGCTCCCGGCCGGGG
>NW_015159773.1:331427-335019 GCF_001447785.1 Gekko japonicus
CTACGGGGTCCTAAAGGGAGGCGGCTGCGGTCGGAGGCGGCCCGGCAGCCGACCGGCAACGCTCCCGCTGCGCTGTGGAGTCTGGTGAGCAAAACCCCGACTTTGTGAGCTCCTGGCACCGAAGCGGTGAGCGAGCGGTCGGGCTGCTGCACCCATCAGTCACAAAGGTAAAGGTCTCCCTTGCTCGAAAGCCAGTCGAGTCCGACTCTGGGGTTGCGGTGCTCATCTCCGTTTCCGTGCCGAATAGCCAGCGCTGTCCGAAGACGTTTCCGTGGTCATGTGGCCGGCGTGACTAAACACCAAGGCGCACGGAACGCTGTTCCCTTCCCACCGAAGTGGTCCCTATTTCTCTACTTGCAATTTCTCGCTTTCGAACTGCTAGGTTGGCAGGAGCTGGAACTAGAGATGGGAGCTCACTCCGTCATGCGGCACACCCGGGTCTTGAACTGCTGAACTACTGACCTTCCACAGCCTGCAGTTCAAGCATCTTAACCACTTGAGCCACCGCAGCTCCCATCCATCAGTAGACGCAAGTGGAAATCGCAGGAAGCTACGGGGCAAATAAGCTTGTGTGAAATTGACACCTATCATCTGGCCAAAGAGAAGAGTGAGCGGGGAGCAGCGCTTGTGGGAAATCACCCTCTGTGAGCTGGAGGCTCAAGGACCGTGAGCCAGCTCACACTATTTCAGCTTAGAGGGGACACTGCCGAGCAGGCAGGAGCAGCACTCCTTTGGTCTGCAGGGCGGTGGCATGCTGAACCTGCAGCCACCAAACTCTAAAATACATGTAGTGGAAGAAGCAATACTTCTAACGGGGATCTACGAATCTGGGGGGGGGGGCGCTTCTGTAATGTATCCATCCCAGACCGCTTGCGTGGCCATTCAGGCGAAACCGTCCAGCTTCGCTGGCAGGAACAATGGGACAAGCAGATCCTAGCCCGCACCTATCAGCAGGCTAGGCTTCCAGTCGAAAGCCTATGGAACTCTCCACCACTGTAAATAGCCAATCACTAGTGTGTGGGTGTGTTTTGGGTGCGGGGTTATTGTGCATATAAACCAGCCTGCGAGCTGGGCAATTTGTCTTTGTTCTGAACTGAAATAAAGTTGTTGTTGTTGTTGTTCAGTCGCACAGTCGAGTCCGACTCTTTGCGACCTCATGGACCAGATCACGCCAGGCCTTCTGGTCTTCCGCCGTCCTCTGAAGTTTGCTCAACTTCATGTTCGTTGCATCTATGACACTGTCTAACCATCTCATCCTTTGCCGTCCCCGTCTTCTTTGACCTTCAATCTTTCCCAGCATCAGGGTCTTCTTCTCCAGTGAGTGCTCCCTTCTCATTGGGTGGCCAAAGTATTTGAGCTTCAGTTTCATTCTCTGGCCTTCCAGGGAACAGTCAGGGTTGATTTCTTTTAGGATTGACTGATTTGATCTTCTTGCAGTCCAAGGGACTCTCAGGAGTCTTCTCCAGCACCATAGTTCAAAAGAATCTATTATTTGGCGCTCGGCCTTCCTTATAGTCTAACTCTCGCAGCCATACATGACTACTGGGAATACCATTGCTTTGACCATGCGGACTTTTGTTGGCAGGGTGATGTCTCTACTTTTTATCATGCTGTTTAGGGTTCGCCATCGCTTTCCTCCCAAGGAGCAGGCGTCTTTTAATTTCATGGCCATTGAATGCTAACAAATGACATAACATTTTTGTCATTGTTTTAAAGGTACTCTAAAAATTATATAAACGTTCCATCTAAAATGGTTGGGAAAGGGCATCATTGGTTTCTACTTGTATTCTGCTCCTTCTGTATTCGAGTTGCCGCAAGAACAGATCATGCTCTTGGCAGCAGCAGGTCAAAAATCCACTGCTTGAATATATTTTAATCACAATTTCCCTGACTTTCCCTGACCAATTTTCATTTCCCCGACTTTTCAAAAAGTGGCAACCCTGTAATACATATCTGGTAACCAAATTGCTTGATGTTGTGAAATTGTAACTGTAATTGTAATGTACTGTATGTATATATGTTGTATTTTGTATTATACCCTGTCTATTTGCTTACGGTATGCAGCTGCGGTGGCTCAAGTGGTTAAGACGCTGAACTGCAGGCTGTGCCATCCCCACCCCAAACCCTGCCCTCCTCAGGCCCCACCCCCAAAATCTCCCAGTCTTTCCCAAGCTCTAAGGGAACAGGAATGAGACCTGCCCTCAGGGACTTGGCAGGTGTCCATCAGGCGCAGGCAAGGATCTCAGTGCATGGATGCCCGAGAGTGGAGTGTCGTAAATAAAACAAAAGTTCCCTTCTCCGAGAAACTGTGTTTGTGACCTAATTTCCCACTTGCTCGATAAAGGTTTGATGATAACGCTGCAGGCTCGATGGGCGGTAGTGGTTGAAAGATTAGGAACGATGAATTCAAAATTCCTGATCAGTTTTAATACGTGGCTCCTTGCCCGGTCATCCCAGCGGCTTTGCATTCATAAGTCAAACCCCTGGAACTAGAACCAAGCAGTTTACATGGGAAGGGACCCCGCCTGTTAAAAAGCTTAACAGACAAAGAGAAAACGAATTCGAGGAAAAGGCCTGGGAGACCCCAGCAGCCCCCCCACCCCCATGATGAAATCTGGCCTTTAAGCAACCAACAGGCCTCTGTTGGCTGGTTATTCTGCTAGGCGATATGACTACACACCTATTGTTATCCTGGCTCCGTGTCTGCTTTTGGAACTGAATCTCCTGGACTAAAATAGGAGGGTACGCAGTTGAAATAACATTTTGGTTATACGTACCTGATGTGAACACAGGGCAATGCCACATGAGGCTTATATAGTACACTAGGAGTAAGGCTCCTTTGTGGAAAGAAATACAACAAGCTCTAGAAGGAAGCTCCAGGTGAGTGTCCCGGCTGTGGCTGGTGGGGCGACAGAGGGAAGGGGAAAATAGAGGGAGGCAAGCCATGTTTATTTCCTTCTGCTTAGCTATAAGGCAGGGCTGTCTCAAGTCATTTTGCTGCCCCCAGTGGGTAGTATGGGAGGACAGCCTCATGGTAACAGGTATGGTTCCCTCCACCCCTGACTTATGTTGATTTGGGGCTATGCAGTGGCAGCTAAGGTTCACTGCCCAAAGCAGCCATTGTAATAGCAGGGTGATTTCTGGGAGATCTCCAGGCCCCACAGGGAGACTGGCAACTCCAGTGACCGTTTAAGGGAAGATTGGGATATGTATTTTACCTCAGGACACATTCAGTGACTCCCAACAGCAACAGCAAACTGTTTAGAATGTTTGAGGCAAAGGCCAATCAGGCCGCATATGCAAATGACCTGCAAATGGGTTGAAGAGACCAGATAGAAAACGACTGGCTGTTGGTACTGAAGGGTTGGCAAATCGACCTTGTGACCTTTGGATGACAATTCAGGTGCAGAGACAAAGCATTTGTTTACCAATGGGTGCTGCGATGGGTTGGATTGCGGAGAACCCCCCCCATCCCGTCATAAAGTGCCCCCCTTCTGGGCCATCTATTGTAACAGGCAGGGGTCATTTCCTGCAGGAGCGCACAGGAGCGGAGCTCCGGCAGTAAATAGCCCGGGGGCGGGCACATGCAACA
>NW_015159773.1:335320-337058 GCF_001447785.1 Gekko japonicus
GCGAGGACGGATCTGCACGTTTCTCCCCCCCCTCCATAGCTAGCAATCCAAAACAGTCCAGTGGAGCCTGAGCGGTGGGTGTTGCCTTCTGACACACTTCCGGTGATGTCAGGGGGTGTGGTGTATGCAAATAAGTTATGCTAATCAGTTATGCTAATGAGCTTCTGCACCTCTTTTTCTACAAAGTGACCCCTGGTAACACGTTCATGTCAACGTAACTTCAGTGGTCTGGTTTTTGACTGGGCCAATGGGCCCCAGCCCGCTCAGAATTTAGGCCTTAAAAAAGTTAGTCTTTCCGTTCTTTGTTCGTAGCTAGCCACAGCGGTCATGAGGTATGATGAGCTAACCTCGGAACGGACCAGGCTCTTGCCTGGCAAGATGCTCTCTGGACAGAGAGAGATGGATTGCTGCCTGACTTCAGCCCAGAAGGGTAACATCTGGTAACTATGAATTAATGACCTAGTAGCATTAACTATAGTTTTTTCATTTTAGTTCTCACCGCTAATGTTCCTTTGAAATTGGCAGCAGCCCTCCAGATTCTCAAATAGAGTTGTTACATATCACTTACTACCTATTTTAACTGGAGCTGTCAGAAACTGAACCTGGGACCTTCTACGTGTAAAGCAGATGCTCTACCACTGAGCCACAGCCAGTGCCGTTGCAACTCCTATCTCCATATTCCTTAAGACACCTCTGGGTAGCAGGTTGCAAAACCAACTATGGGGCCACTGCCTTCAGGTACAAGCTCTCCCTCCTCTGTGAGGGCAGATCTGCGCATCCCCCCCTCCCATAGCTAGCAATCCAAAACAGTCTAGTGGAGTCTGAATGGTGGGTGTTGCCTTCTGACACACTTTTGGTGATGTCAGGGGGTGTGCCATATGCAAATAAGCTATGATAATAAGTTATGCTAATGAGCTCCTGCACCTCTTTTTCTACGAAATGACCCCTGCTCAGTCCTATTCCAGTACATTAGACCTTAAGAGTCCACCTACCAGCTTAACTGTTGTGGAAACACATTCTGCAAGTGGTCTACCTCACAGGGCTGACTTTCTTGATTCATCCCAGTAAGGTTAGAAGCTTGCCCGTTAGCTTCTGACTGTGTGAGTAGTCCAAGGGGCTGGTGGCAGATACCAGAACTGGTGAGCGTGTGGATCCACACCCCAGGGTTGTTGTAATTTTGTGCTCTGCCGGCCAGTACCAAGAATCTCTTGGACTGGGGATTCTTGATAGCATGTGTGAAAGTGCCAGTGTGGGAAGGTACCAGCTGGATATTAGGGAAAACGTTTTTACAGTCAGAGTTGTGCAACAGTGGAATCAGCTATCTAGGGAGGTGGTGACCTCTCCCTCCCTGGCAGTCTTTAAGTGTCATATATTTTTATTTATTTCTTTATTCATTTAATCTTCCTAACTGACCCTCAGTTTTGGTACTAGTCTTTAAGCAGCGGCTGGACAAACACTTGTCAGGGATGCTTGTTCCGTCTGACGCTTTGTTAACAAACGCCTTCTGGATGTGATTCAATGCACAAGCCATGGTCATGTAGAATTAAATCATTTTATTCAGTTTCACATGCATTCAGGAGGGTTCTTACTTACATCTTTTGTGATCTAATTCTGTTCTCTGGCTCATGGTGAAAAAGATAGTGTGCTCCGCCTTCCTTGCAGTTTAAGAAGCAGACAGAGGAATGGGGAGAAGGCTATAAAACTCGAATTCCCGCGTCTCTGGGAGCCGGAAATGACT
>NW_015159773.1:341619-347915 GCF_001447785.1 Gekko japonicus
TGGCTCGAAGCTTAACATGGGAGTCCTATGAGGTGATTCATGTAATCATTTCAATACATTACACCTTCTGGATGTGATTCAATGCACAAGCCATGGTCATGTAGAATTAAATCATTTTATTCAGTTTCACATGCATTCAGGAGGGTTCTTACTTACATCTTTTGTGATCTAATTCTGTTCTCTGGCTCATGGTGAAAAAGATAGTGTGCTCCGCCTTCCTTGCAGTTTAAGAAGCAGACAGAGGAATGGGGAGAAGGCTATAAAACTCGAATTCCCGCGTCTCTGGGAGCCGGAAATGACTGTTGATCAGCCAGTCACAGAAATGCTTTTGGATGTCTAACTAAAGACTTCAATTCCCAGAGGCCACTGCTCTTAAAGATATGTGGCAGTTCTACTTAGCTCCAGTTAAACGCTGGCTGGGTCAGCACAATGCTCTAGGCTAGTGGTGGCGAACCTCTGGCATGGGTGCCAGAGGTGGCACTCAGAGCCCTCTCTGTGGGCAGGCGTGCCATCGCCCCAGCTAGGCCCAGACCATCATTAAAGTGTCGAATTCTCTGCCAAATAATTTTAAGTCAATGAAAGCATTTGGGATTGCATTCCTTACTTTGTTTGGATCATCTTAAATTAATGGATGAGTTGTTTTTTCTAAAGTGAAACCTCAGTATTCAGGTTAAATGGCCATGTGGGCACTTTGCGATAAATAAGTGGGTTTTGGGTCGCAGCTTGGGCACTCGGTCTCTAAAAGGTTCGCCATCACTGCTCTAGGCTGACCCTGCATTGATCAGGGGTTTGGGCTAGATGGCCTGTCTGACCCTTCCCAGCACTGTGAATCTTTGGTTCTGTCCTGAACTGAAAGCTCTCTGGAATAGTTCAGGCCGGAGTGCTTGTTTGATTTCCATTTTTTAGATCACCCGTTCATCTGCCTAGTCAAGGAATGGAAGAGAGCTTGAAACTTGATGGTGAGTTTATTTTTTCTACCGTATCTATTTTGTATTAATATAATTTTATATGGAGGTACGCCGTGAAACACACAGCAGGCAATCTAGCACCCTGTAAAACTGGATAGTAGAAATAGTCAATGTATGTTTAAAAACCATTAAGGAGCAAATCCATCTGCGGTGGCTCAAGTGGTTAAGACGCTGAACTGCAGGCTGTGGAAGGTTCAGTAGTTCAGCAGTTCGAGACCCGGGTGTGCCGCATGACGGAGTGAGCTCCCATCTCTAGTTCCAGCTCCTGCCAACCTAGCAGTTCGAAAGGAAGAAATTGCAAGTAGTTAAATAGGTACCACTACAGTGGGAAGGTAACAGCGTTCCATGAGCCTTGGCGTTTAGTCATGCCGGCCACATGACCACGGAAACGTCTTCGGACAGCGCTGGCTCTTCGGCTTCTAAACGGAGATGAGCACCGCAACCCTAGATACTTCACACGTGATACTTCACCTTCCAAGGCCCTTGTTCAGCAAAGCTAAGCTCCCCCCTCCCCTGCCTTGAAATCAGTGGGTTCATACATGTTTTACTCTGAGCAAAATTGTATCCTACATTTTATTTATTTCCTCCTTGTAATGTATTAACATAGCTCACTTGAATCGCCACATTCACTCCCTATGTTAAGCTTCGAGCCGGACGAAGGATCCTCAGAACGGACTCACTATTGGTCGCTCCGTAACAGCGACCAATCAGAACTATGCAAGTCCCTGTGAGGGAAGAACTTTCATTGGTTGTTATCTGCACAACCTCATTGGTTGTTAATTGTAAATAGGCGTGGCTACATTAGCCCGGGAACGTTTAAAAGGAGCCAAGCTCCCAATGTTAATCTGTTCTGGTTATGACTGAATTCAAGCGCTTGTTTGTATCTTTAATAAAGCTGATCACTTTGGTTGAAATCACTCTCCGGGTCTTAGTTAGCAGCGATCTAACACTCCTTAACAATATTTATTGTCTGTCTTTGTCGCTCAATGGGATGATACGTCTCATGAACCAATGTAAGACAACTAGAGATTGTAGATACTTGAAAATGAGCTGTCATCTGTACAAAGCATAATTATTAAACATGACATGTTAAACAATGCAGAACATGCATTACATCAATAGAAACACTGATTGATTAATCCCAGTAAGGTTATTCCAGACTGGCATATTCCTGGGCCAATCTGTTGTGACGTGGCTTGGAGAGTCAGTGTGCTATAGGTCCCCAACATGGCGCCCACCAACACTTTTGCTGGCACCCACCAAGTGTTTTTAGAAAGTGGGGCTTTTCCCCAGCAAGGCTTTCGGTTGGCCAGTGGATATTAAAAGAAGAAGAAGAGAAGAAGAGATTGGATTTATACCCCGCCCTTCACTTGGAGTCTCAGAGCGGTTTACAAACTCCTTTCCCTTCCCCTCCCCACAATAGACACCCTGTGAGGGAGGTGGGGCTGAGAGAGCTCTTTCAAGAACTGCCCTTTCAAGGAAAGCTCTGTCAGAACTATGGCTTGCCCAAGGTCATCCAGCAGTTGCAAGTGGAGGAGTGGGGAATCAAACCCGGTTCTCCCAGATTAGGGTCCGCGCACTTATGGTAAGAGATAAATGGAGAGGCAGTCTTGCAGATAGGAGGGTCCGAGGCCAATACCTTGAATGGAGTTTGGTAGCCAATGGATTTACTGCAGAAGGGGACTGATATGCATACTCCACCTGTCTCTCCCAAATAACTGAGTTGCAGCATTCTTCACCAACTGGAGTCTTTTGAGTTGATATTGAGAGGAGACCTGTCCCTTACAGTAGTGTAGTTTTGAAGTTACCATTGCACCCAGATCGGCCGAGTCAAGGTCGGGGGCCATTTCCCAGGCTAAACTAAGCTGGGGGTGGGGAAGCATTGTTTGCAGCTGCATTCATTTGCTTCTCCAGCAGCAATACTTGGTCCAGGATAACCCCTAGGCTTTTAACAGAGTCAGCAGGGGTCAGGTGAATGCCATCAAACGTGGGAAGTGCAATGTCCTTCAAGATCTCTGCCTTCTCAGCCAGCATCACCTCCATCTCGTCTGGGTTGAATTTCAGTTCGTTCCCTTTCACAGCGGTCAGGCCGTGGCTCAAGGCCTCTCCCGCATCACCAAGGGATTTGGAAAGAGAGTTATAGAGCTCGATGTCATCAGGCTATTGGTGGAATCCAGTTCCAAAAACTTCAACAGGACGGCATGATTTACTATCGCGGTCACTCGTGGGTACTTGTGAGTCACCTTGAACCAAGAGGAAAGGTACGGTATAGATGTTTTAATAAATAAATAAAAAACATCGTGGTACTCACGATGGAATCGATCCACTGACCTTCCACAGCCTGCAGTTCAGCGTCTTAACCACTTGAGCCACCGCAGCTCAACATCTATGTCTATAAACCAACATCTATATTGTTACTTCCTCAATTTTTTTCTTTGCCCTCAAGTAACAGCTGACCTATGGTGACTCCTGGTGGAGTTTTCAAGGCAAGGGACGTTTAGCCGTGGTTTGCCACTGCCTGCCTCGGCGCAATGACCTTGGTCTTCCTTGGTGGTCTCCCATTCATGTACGGACCAGGGCCGACCCTGCTTAGCTTCTGAGATCTGATGAGATCAGGCTAGCCTGGGTTATCCAGGCCAGGGCTTTTTCAATCGAAGCTGTTTAATTTCCTGTGCATAGAATGCAGTCAGACCCTTTCTCAGAGTTCATGTCCCCATTTTTAGAGGCCAGGCAGTGGGCGGACATCCCTTGAGAGCCGCGTGTTCTAAGCCTTCCAGGGCACTCTGAGCCCTGCCCCACCCAGTCCTCCAACCCCCCTTTGCTACAGACACGGCCAGTTATGAGAGCAGGGTTTTGCCACATCGCCCATGCCACCTCTATTTTTAGACAGATTGTTCACAGGCTTCTAGTTTAGTGCAAAGTGTCGGATCAGATGTATAGGATGTTGCTGAATATAAACGCCGCTGTCTTTAAAAGAAATGCTAAAGAGGTCAATCTCTTTTATTCGTTGCTCATAAGGCCAACGCTCCATCCCTGCGATTGTTTTTGTTTCTCTCTCTCTTTTAAAATGTTTTATTTATAACTTTTAACTTTGCAACAAGAATGGAAGCTGGGAAATATTATGAGGCAGAAGTATCATTACATTGAGCACGATAGATCACAATAGCTTAACCCAAACCAAATAAACTGACGTAAGAAAAACATTTAAAAATAGGCTATATCCTAAATTCTTCAACCCTAAATTCAAAAAAAAAGTTAATGTGAATACAGAGAGAAAGTAAAAGAAGTAAATCAAAACATTGCTATGATTTCGTTATATTTTTGAGGTATCAGTTGAGCAGGAGCAGACGATTTCTAAAGGGACACTTCAATGAAGGGAAGCCATTCAGCATAAAATAAAGATTGAAATTTGTAAGTATTAGTAGGTGGAATAGAGATTGCAATCTTTTCCATTGCATAGTACTCCCATACTTTAATATACCACTGATGAAGAGTGAGTGGGTTGGCACTCTTCCAATTACTAGTAATAACAGCTTTGGCCACCATCAATAGGGTTGAGATCAGTTCTTGACAGAGTTTTTGGGACCTCTGTGTCTTTCCATAAATCTAGAAGTATGATTTCTGGAGAGAAAGGTAAGTCAATATTCGTAATTGATTTGATAGCTTGTAAAATTGTGACCCCAAAAAAGACCAACAAAGTTTAATTCTGGGTATAAGTTTTCGTGTGCATGCCCACTTTTTCACATACTTATACCCAGGGCTATTTTTGGGCAGGAACGCACAGGGATGGAGTTCCGGCTGGCTCCCAAGTTGGCCACGGCCAGCAGGAACTCATTAGCATAATAGGCCACACCCAACAGCAGGAACTCATTAGGATTGGCTACATTAGGGGTGTGTGGCCTAACATGCAAAGGAGTCCCTGCTACCAAAAAAGCCCTGGGTCTGGACAACAAACAAGGTACACAGAATAACAAGCAAAAGGTGGGTGTGGCTGGATAACCACACTTCTGGTAACATGGGGTTGTGGCCTAATGTGCGAATGAGCTGTGCTGTCAGGGGTGTGGCCCAATATGCTAATGAGTTCCTGCTGTTGGGTGTGGCCTATTATGCTAATGGGTTCCTGCTGGGCTTTTTCTACAAAAAGAGCCCTGCTATACCCAGAGTAAATCTTTGTCGATCTTAAAGGCGCCACTGGACTCAAACTATGTTCTGTTGCTTCAGACCAACATGGCGACCCACCTGAATCTGTCTTATATATGATCTTTTACAAATATAGCCCCTCAGGCTTCAATTGCCTCAATTTACTCTGGGCATAAATTCCTGGGAGTCAGGTTTGTATTGGGAATCATATAAACCCAATCTCCTCCTCCTCTTATTACACTTTTCAATGCAATTTTATGTGTGACATTAAATGAATATGCACACTTTGCATCCTTGACACATTACAGTCCCCCTTGTTTTCTTTATGCCTCCTTGTGTGAAGTCTCTAGCCGACATCCTGATTGAAATTTTAATGGCACTAGACAGTTAGCAATACCAGCTCATTTCCCAGAGCAGGTATGTTTTCATCGCCGCAGCTGCCTATCTTTGCATTCTTTGTCAGTCTCTGTCTGTTTTCCTTTCCCCGGCGCATACGGAGCCCAGGAGGAGAAGACTGTAGTGAGATTTCTAGTGCTCAGGCTTCTCAGAGATGAGCTACTTGGGGAAAAAAAAATCAGCAAATGGTAAAACCGCTGCAATTAATTCTCTGGAAGCCCTGAGCAGCACGCCTGAGTGGCTGTCTGTCACCCACTCACTTCATTTTCCTAGGGAGCAGAGTGCTGCTGAGGAGCAAGACCTTTTAGCTGCAGATCGGGGGGCGGGGGCAAATGACAATGGCACTCACCACTGCCTTGAGGCTGGTTATGCCCACTGCCTCTGACCCACTCGCAGTGCACCCCACCAGTGGCAATAGAACAGGGCCCTCCAATGTGGTCTGCCAACACCTTTTCTGGCACCCCACCAAGTGTTTTTAGAAAGTGGGTGTGGCCAGGTGGGGCCTTTGCCTAGCGAGGGTTCCGATTGGCCACTGGAAATTTGATTGGTTGTGAAGATTTTTCACAGTGTTCCTTTGGTAGCAACTGCCACCGCAGCACGAGGATCTGCACTTCGTGACTGAGGGTAAGCCCTGGCAGCCATTTTGTGGTTGGTTCTGCCTCCTGCAGCACCCATTTTGTGGCAGCCGTTTTGTGGTTGGTTCTGCCTCCTGCAGCACCCATTTTGTGGCAGCGGGTTTTCGGCCTGAAGGGCCGGATCAGGGACGGGTGCGCGCCGCTTCCCAGATGTTGC
>NW_015159773.1:348022-356611 GCF_001447785.1 Gekko japonicus
GGAAAGAGAAAGCCAAGGACAGGGAGAAACAAACAGCAAATGCTGACTTCTGGCTTCTAGCTTCAGGCTTTGGGGCAAGGAAGGTGGCAGGGCAGCCACTGTCGCTGAGATCCGTGTGGGTTCTGGATGGGTTGTGTGTCAAAATAGAATGGCCTCCCATCTTCTCAAGGACACCTTCAGAGCCTGAGGTCCTTGTTGTCACCCATTTATTAACAGCTGGCTGTTATTCACCCGTTATCAACAGGCCAGGGAAACTCTCACAACCATCAGAGCAGTATATCTCCATCTCTATAGTGAAATCCTTTGAATTGGAAAAGGGGCTTAAAATTGGTTCCATTTTATAACTTAATGCTAACAAACTCTACGAAGACTATGGACTGCAAGGAGATCAAATCAGTCAATCCTAAAAGAAATCCACTCGGACTGTTCCCTGGAAGGCCCGATCATGAAACTGAAGCTCAAATACTTTGGCCACCCAATGAGAAGGGAGCCCTCACTGGAGAAGACCCTGATGCTGGGAAAGATTGAAGGTCAAAGAAGACGGGGACGGCAAAGGGTGAGATGGTTAGACAGTGTCATCGATGCAACGAACATGAAATTGAGCAAACTTCAAAGGACAGCAGAAGACCGGAAGGCCTGGCTTGATCTGGTCCATGGGGTCGCGAAGAGTCGGACTTGACTGTGCAACAAAACATCTATCTATCTATCTATCTATCTATCTATCTATCTATCTATCTATCTATATGAACAAAGAGTGCATCAGAGTATCTTCACCTTGCAATCAAACAACTGCCAGACAGATTCCATCTGTACATTTTCAGTGGAGTCGGAAGTTAAAAACCAATCGCCACTGGATACACATGGTATTAGATATCTACATTTTCTATACTGTTGTTACCCGGCCGGAGCCTATTTGTGGGGAGGGCAGGCTATAAATATGAATGAATACATAACTGAATAAATAAGGTGGCAGGTGAGAAGTATCCAGGCCCATGGCGTGCACATTTCATGTTCTCCTGGGAGAAACAGGCGTTGCAAGTTTATGGGAAACCTCAAGACCTGTTTAGCCAAAGGCAGAAATGAATGGATCAAAAGAAATAAATGGGACGTTATTGGAAAAATAACATCTTCATTGTATGGTCTCCAACTCTGTTAAACGTCAGTGTGGTGTAGGTCTTAGAGCAGGGGTGTCAGAACTCATTTGTTATGCGGGCCGGAGTTGACATAAATGAGACCTTGTTGGGCCGGGCCACGTGTCATGAAATGTAATGCCAGGTAGCGGAGATATAAACTTCATAAAGGACACAAACACAAAGGTTTTTTTTTTACTTAAAATAAAAACACGCTTAAAACTTTAGCACTCTTGCAATATTTTGTTTATTTAACAGTGTCTCATAACTGACACCTCTTTCCGAATTATCGCATCAAAATGTCTGTGCTGTTGCAATCTTGAGTATGCTGTTCAGGTGTGTATCCGTAAGCTGCAAACCTGTGATGATGCAGCAGCAGCAGAACTGGAAGGAAAAGCAGAAGACAGCCAGTTCCACTGTGAGCCTGATAGAAGCCCTCTGGGGGCCTGATCTGGCCCCCGGGCCACTTGTTTGACACCCCTGGCTTAGAGTGTCAGGCTAGGGTCAGGGCGACCCAGATTCGAATCCCCACTCTGCACGGGAAGCTTGTTGGGTGACTTTGGGCCAGTCACACACGTCCAGGCTTACCTACCTCACAGTGGGGCAGAAATAAGTAAAACATTTTGTTGGTCTCCTAAGAATTGCAGAGAAGGAAGCTATGATGGGTATGCAGGGAGATGAGAAGAAGCAGTGATTTGGCTGCTGGAGAAGCAATAGGACAGTTCTTTGGTTCATCCCCAGTTAACCAGATTTTACAGGGATCTGAAGGACAACAAGAATAGGCCAGACTGTTTCAACAGAAAAGACAGTGGGGTGAGCATGCATCAAACTTTCTATGAAGCCACTTTCAACTTTCAAACTACAGACCCATCCTTTGACAAAAAGAATAATTTAATCTTGGGGGGGAGGAGGGGGAAGTAAGTTGTAGAAAGTCTTGCACATTTAAGAAAACGTAACACAACAAAGTTTGAGTCCAGTGGCACCTTTAAGACCAACAAAGTTTAATTCTGGGCAGGGCTTTTTTTGTAGAAAAAGCCCAGCAGGAACTCATTAGCATAATAGGCCACACCCAACAGCATGAACTCATTAGCATATCCAGCCACACCCATGAGCATAGCTCATTAGCATATTAGGCCACACCCCATGTTACCAGAAGTATCTTCATCCAGCCACACCCACCTTTTGCTTGTTATTCTGTTTACCTTGTTTGTTGTCAAAACCCAGGTCTTTTTGCATGTTAGGCCACACACCCCTAATGTAGCCAATCCTAATGAGTTTCCACTATTGGGTGTGGCCTATTATGCTAATGAGTTCCTGCTGGGCGTGGTCAACTTGGGAGCCAGCCGGAACTCTGTTCCTGTGCGTTTTTGCCCCAAAATAGCCCTAATTCTGGGTATAACCTTTCGTGTGCATGCACAAACTGGACTCAAACTTTGTTCTGCTGCCTCAGACCAACACAGCTACCCTCTTGAATCTATTAGGGAGCTTGTTAGCCCTCATCCATTCCAAAACTGCCTCCAAGCACCTGTTCATAGCTTCCACAGCCTCCCTGGGATCTGCTGGAGCAACCAAGCACCCTGTATCTTAGCTTCACATGACCGGCCTTCATCTAGCCCCCAAACACTTGCATTTCGATGACCCCTTTCCAAACCCCCAGAAGGCTGTTTCCAGTGTTTTCACTTAGATGGATGCCTGCTTTTGTTTTCACTTTCCTTTAAAACTGGGAAGGGAGTCATTTTTGCTACCAAATTACTACAGTGAGAATCTCAGATTCTCCCCAGCCCACCTTCAGCCTGTCTTACCCCTCTCAGGAGAAAAAAAGTGATTAAAAATGATATCAAAAATAATCAGGAAGTCTTCTTTTCAGACTAAGGTATTATCAGTCAAGCATTCTTTGCGGCCACCAGGTGGACAAGTTGTGTAATTGCAACCCTTTCTCAGCTTCTTTACTCAGTTTTGCCCTCTGGTGGGCAAATGGTGAGCTTAGTGCTTAACAGGGATAGGTATAAACTGGCTCAGGAACTAAAGTTCACGACAAATTTGGGGGGGATTCGTAGATTGCGAAGCGATGTTTGTAAACTGAAGAGTCACCACGAACTTTCACTTATTTGGAGGCAGTTCGTGGGGGTTCGTGAAGAGCAGTTCATGAAAAACAGCTGAGAGGCGGGGATCAGAAAGCAGGGGTTTAAATGGCTCTGAGCCATTCCGCAAAAAGCGGTTTAAATGGAGCCATTTAAACCCCTGCTTTCTGCTCCTTGCAATGGGTGGGGAACAGAAAGCAGGGGTCACTCACAAACCTATAGGAACTGGTTCAATTTGCAAAACAGTCACCCGGTTTGTACAGCTTTGTGGTTCAGCCATGAACCACAACCCAAACTGCAAAAATGCAGTTCACGTCCACCCCTAGTGCTTAAGTCTACACTTCTTGTGTCATGGCTGAGGCAGGGCCGGGAGACAGGTTGAGTTTGCATGAGTTTTTCAGTGTTGCTTCTTCTGTAGCCAACACACAGGGGTCTTCATCAAAGGTTCACTTTTTTGTTGTTGTTCAGTCGCACAGTCGAGTCCGACTCTTCGCGACCCCATGGACCAGATCACGCCAGGCTGTCCTCTGAAGTTTGCTCAATTTCATGTTCGTTGCATCGATGACACTGTCTAACCATCTCATCCTTTGCTGTCCCCGTCTTCTTTGACCTTCGATCTTTCCCAGCATCAGGGTCTTCTCCAGGGAGTGCTCCCTTCTCATTGGGTGGCCAAAGTATTTGAGCTTCAGCTTCCGTATCTGGCCTTCCAGGGAACAGTCAGGGTTGATTTCTTTTAGGGAATCAAGGTAAGCTTGACGTGGTCAAAAATGAGATGGCAAGACTGAACATCGATATCCTAGGAATCAGTGAACTAAAGTGGACAGGAATGGGCGAATTTAACTCAGAAGACCATTATATCTACTACTGTGGCCAGGAATCTCGTAGAAAAAATGGTGTGGCCTTTATAGTCAACAAGAGAGTGCAAAAGGCAGTACTGGGATACAATCTCAAAAATGACAGAATGATTTCTGTCCGATTCCAAGGCAAACCATTCAACATCACAGTAATTCAAGTGTATGCCCCAACCACTGATGCAGAAGAGGCTGAAGTGGACCGGTTCTATGAAGACCTACAACACCTCCTAGAACTAACACCAAAAAATGATGTCCTCATCATCATAGGGGACTGGAATGCTAAAGTAGGAAGTCAAAAGGTAACTGGAATAACAGACAAGTTTGGCCTTGGAAAGCAAAATGAAGCAGGGCAAAGGTTAACAGAGTTTTGTCAAGAGAACACACTGGTCATAGCGAACACCCTTTTCCAACAACCTAAGAGGCGACTCTACACATGGACATCACCAGATGGGCAACACCGAAATCAGATTGACTATATAATTTGCAGTCAAAGATGGAGAAGCTCTATCCAGTCAGTAAAAACAAGACCTGGAGCTGACTGTGGTTCAGATCATGAGCTACTCATTGCAAAATTCAGACTTAAACTGAAGAAAATTGGGAAAACCACGAGGCCATTCAGGTTTGACCTAGATCGCATCCCTGATGAATATACAGTAGAGGTGAAGAATAGATTCAAGGGTCTGGATTTGATAGATAGAGTGCCTGAAGAACTATGGACAGAGGTTCGTGACATCGTACAGGAGGCAGCAATCACCACCATCCCAAAGAAAAAGAAATGTAAGAAAGCAAAGTGGCTTTCTGATGAGGCTTTACAAATAGCAGAGGAAAGAAGGAAAGCGAAAGGCAAAGGCGAAAAGGAAAGATTTACCCAACTGAACGCAGATTTCCAGAGAACAGCAAGGAGAGATAAGGAGGCCTTCCTGAATGAACAGTGCAAAGTAATAGAAGAAAACAATAGAATGGGAAGGACTAGAGATCTCTTCAAGAAAATTGGAGAAATCAAGGGAGCGTTCCATGCAAAGCTGGCCATGATAAAGGACAAAAACGGTAGGGACCTAACAGAAGCAGAAGAGATTAGGAAAAGATGGCAAGAATACACAGAAGAACTATACAAGAAAGACCTCAATGTCCTTGACAAACACGACGGTATAATCACTGACCTTGAGCCAGACATCCTGGAATGTGAAGTTAAATGGGCCTTAGAAAGCATTGCTAACAACAAAGCTAGTGGAGGTGATGGTATTCCAGCTGAGCTATTCAAAGTCTTAGAAGATGATGCTGTTAAAGTTCTGCACTCCATTTGCCAGCAAATTTGGAAAACGCAACAGTGGCCACAGGATTGGAAAAGGTCAGTATACATTCCAATCCCAAAGAAGGGCAATGCCAAGGAATGTTCAAACTATCGCACAATTGCACTCATATCACACGCTAGCAAGGTCATGCTCAAGATCCTACAAGCTAGGCTTCAACAGTTCGTGGATAGAGAACTGCCAGAAGTACAAGCTGGGTTTCGAAGAGGTAGAGGAACTAGAGATCAAATTTCCAACATTCGCTGGATTATGGAGAAAGCAAGAGAGTACCAGAAAAACATCTACTTCTGCTTCATTGACTATGCTAAAGCTTTTGACTGTGTGGATCACAACAAACTATGGCAGGTCCTTAAAGAGATGGGAGTACCAGACCACCTCACATGTCTCTTGAGAAACCTGTATAAGGGTCAAGAAGCGACAGTTAGAACCGGATATAGAACAACTGATTGGTTCACTTAGCTGCCTCTTAATGTGAGAACACCCTGAGACCTGGAGGACTCTACCAAGCCCTCTGTGAGAGAGTGTCATCTGAGTTAGTACCAAAGACAAGACAAAAACAAGGCCTTGACATATGGGCCCCAAGTGTCTGTGGGGCAGATACTGACCCTTGCAAACTCACTGAGAGCTGCACCCACATACATACACTGTGGTGCATGCTCTGGTTACATTTAGATTACTGCACTGCACTCTCTGTGGGGCTGCCCTTGGAAACTGTTCATAAACATCAGTTGGTGCAGCCAGGGTGTGGACTGGAGTGGGTTGTTTCTAATTGTTGTTATGTGTGTGTGTATTATTGTATTACATGTGTCTCTTAACTTGGTTTTAATTGTTTGGTTGATGTGTGTGGGGTTTTTTGTTTGGGTTTTAACGGTTTTCAAGATGTATTTTTATTATGCATGTTTTTAATTTGTTAGCTGCCCTTGGTGGCTCTGATGAGTGCAGAAAGTATATATTCTTCTGTAGATTCTGTAAATAAATAAACATAAATAAAAATCACAATTATTGGTTCCATCAAAGTTTGTCACATATCCGTCACACCATTCTGATTGGGAATCCAACCTGGGGGTTGGATTCCCAATCAGAATGGTGTGACGGATATGTGACAAACTTTGATGGAACCAATAATTGTGATTTTTTTCTTCTATTACTTTGCACTGTTCATTCAGGAAGGCCTCCTTATCTCTCCTTGCTGTTCTCTGGAAATCTGCGTTCAGTTGGGTAAATCTTTCCTTTTCGCCTTTGCCTTTCGCTTTCCTTCTTTCCTCTGCTATTTGTAAAGCCTCATCAGAAAGCCATTTTGCTTTCTTGCATTTCTTTTTCTTTGGTATGGTGGTGATTGCTGCCTCCTGTACGATGTCACGAACCTCTGTCCATAGTTCTTCAGGCACTCTATCTATCAAATCCAGACCCTTGAATCTATTCTTCACCTCTACTGTATATTCATCAGGGATGTGATCTAGGTCAAACCTGAATGGCCTCATGGTTTTCCCGATTTTCTTCAGTTTAAGTCTGAATTTTGCAATGAGTAGCTCATGATCTGAACCACAGTCAGCTCCAGGTCTTGTTTTTACTGACTGGATAGAGCTTCTCCATCTTTGACTGCAAATTATATAGTCAATCTGATTTCGGTGTTGCCCATCTGGTGATGTCCATGTGTAGAGTCGCCTCTTAGGTTGTTGGAAAAGGGTGTTCGCTATGACCAGTGTGTTCTCTTGACAAAACTCTGTTAACCTTTGCCCTGCTTCATTTTGCTTTCCAAGGCCAAACTTGTCTGTTATTCCGGTTACCTTTTGACTTCCTACTTTAGCATTCCAGTCCCCTATGATGATGAGGACATCATTTTTTGGTGTTAGTTCTATGAGGTGTTGTAGGTCTTCATAGAACCGGTCTACTTCAGCCTCTTCTGCATCAGTGGTTGGGGCATAGACTTGGATTACTGTGATGTTGAATGGTTTGCCTTGGAATCGGACAGAAATCATTCTGTCATTTTTGAGATTGTATCCCAGTACTGACTTTTGCACTCTCTTGTTGACTATAAAGGCCACACCATTTTTTCTACGGAGATTCCTGGCACAGTAGTAGATATGATGGTCTTCTGAGTTAAATTCGCCCATTCCTGTCCACTTTAGTTCACTGATTCCTAAGATATCGATGTTCAGTCTTGCCATCTCCTTTTTGACTATGTCAAGCTTACCTTCATTCATAGATCTTACATTCCAGGTTCCTATGCAGTATTGTTCTTTGCAGCATCGGACTTTCCTTTCACCATCAGACACATCCACAACTGAGCGTCCTTTCGGCTTTGGCCCAGCCGCTTCACTCTTTCTGGGGTTACTTGTACTTGCCCTCTGCTCTTCCCCAGTAGCATATTGGACACCTTCCGACCTGGGGGGCTCATCTTCCGGCGTCATATCTTTTAGCCTTTTGATACTGTCCATGGGGTTTTCTTGGCAAAGATACTGGAGTGGGTTGCCATTTCCTTCTCCAGTGGATCACACTTGGTCTGAGTTCTCTGGATCACAACAAACTATGGCAGGGCGCTAAGAGAGATGGAGTACCAGACCACCTCACATGTCTCTTGAGAAACCTGTATAAGGGTCAAGAAGCGACAGTTAGAACCGGATATGGAACAACTGATTGGTTTAGCATAGGAAAAGGAGTACGACAAGGATGTATATTGTCACCCCAAGCCCTCTGTGAGAGAGTGTCATCTGAGTTGCCCTTCCTGGCAACTAAGCTCCTCCCCCTCTGCCTACATGTAGCAGTTGAGAAAGTCTGGTTTCAATGTATCTGAAGAAGTGTGCATGCACACTAAAGCTTATACCCAGAATTAAACTTTGTTGGTCTTAAAGGTGCCACTGGACGCAAACTTTGTCCTGTTGAT
This sequence comes from Gekko japonicus, assembly GCF_001447785.1. Classification (NCBI taxonomy): domain Eukaryota; kingdom Metazoa; phylum Chordata; class Lepidosauria; order Squamata; family Gekkonidae; genus Gekko; species Gekko japonicus. The sequence continues at coordinate 356,282 of NW_015159773.1, forward strand.
CAACAGGGCTACCCACCTGAATCTCTGTTATACCTTGCTTTGGTGTTGTTATAGCATGCATTAGCTCAGGGGTGGCCAAACTGTGGCTCAGGAGCCGCATGCTGCTCTTTCACACATATTGTGTGGCTCCCGGCAGGGCGGCTGGGGAAGCGAAGGGGAGGCATGCATCCCTGATCGGTCTTCCCTTTCCCAGCCAGTGTGTGTTCCCCGCCCGGGGTAGGCTTGGGGGGGGGGGCAGAGAACTTTACATTCTTTCTTTTCATCTTTCTTTCTCTCTCTTCCTCCCTTCCTCCTCGTCCCTCCCCCATCTATTAGCTTTGTTTCTTTTTT